>NW_026000240.1:7595911-7614613 GCF_001458135.2 Marmota marmota marmota
GGGGGTGTGGGGGCGCATGCGCGTTTTGGGAGAAAATTTTCACTAATTACAGCAGGCCAAATGATCCTTTTTCTCTGAATTTTGATAATATTTGACTCTGTATGACAGTTACAAGTGCTACTTTATATTTTAGTTACTTTGGGTTAATTTTTAAAATAATTAATATACTAGACAATTTACCTAAAGTGTACAGTTAAGTGGGTTTTAGTGTAGTGATACAACTGCCATCAAAATGTATAAGAACAATGTCACTACCCCCCCAAAAAAACCCTGTACCTCCTAGCACTCAATCCCCTTTTCCCTTCATTCTAGCCCTTGGCTGCCACTAATCTACTTTCTGTCTCCACAGATTTGCCTGTTTTGGATATTTCATATCAATAAAATCACACAATGAGTTCTTTAATGACCGGTTCCTTTCACCTATATGTTAGCATAATGTATTCAAGATTCACCCAAGTTGTATCAGTACTTTATTTTTATTGCTGAATAATGTCCCATTGTATGAACACATTACTTCTTGTTCATCCTTTATCAGGTGATGGATATTTGGGTTAATTCTATTTTTTTGCTATGGAAAAACTGATGCTATAAACATTCATGTACAAATTTTAATGACAATTTTCATTTTTATTGGGTCTGTATCTTGGAATGGAACTGCTGAGTTATATGGTAACTCCATTTTTAAAACCTTTTTTAAAAAACAATGAGCCAGGGCTGGGGGTGTGGGGGCGCATGCGCGTTTTGGGAGAAAATTTTCACTAATTACAGCAGGCCAAATGATCCTTTTTCTCTGAATTTTGATAATATTTGACTCTGTATGACAGTTACAAGTGCTACTTTATATTTTAGTTACTTTGGGTTAATTTTTAAAATAATTAATATACTAGACAATTTACCTAAAGTGTACAGTTAAGTGGGTTTTAGTGTAGTGATACAACTGCCATCAAAATGTATAAGAACAATGTCACTACCCCCCCAAAAAAACCCTGTACCTCCTAGCACTCAATCCCCTTTTCCCTTCATTCTAGCCCTTGGCTGCCACTAATCTACTTTCTGTCTCCACAGATTTGCCTGTTTTGGATATTTCATATCAATAAAATCACACAATGAGTTCTTTAATGACCGGTTCCTTTCACCTATATGTTAGCATAATGTATTCAAGATTCACCCAAGTTGTATCAGTACTTTATTTTTATTGCTGAATAATGTCCCATTGTATGAACACATTACTTCTTGTTCATCCTTTATCAGGTGATGGATATTTGGGTTAATTCTATTTTTTTGCTATGGAAAAACTGATGCTATAAACATTCATGTACAAATTTTAATGACAATTTTCATTTTTATTGGGTCTGTATCTTGGAATGGAACTGCTGAGTTATATGGTAACTCCATTTTTAAAACCTTTTTTAAAAAACAATGAGCCAGGGCTGGGGGTGTGGCTCAAGCGGTAGCTCGCTCGCTTGACATGCGCAAGGCGCTGGGTTCGATCCTCAGCACCACATACAAATAAAATAAAGATGTTGTGTCCACCGAAAACTAAAAAATAAATAAGTATTTAAAAAAAAAAAAAAAAACAATGAGCCAGATTGTTTTCCAAAGTGACTATATCACTTTTCATCTCACCATCAGTCCATGAGGGTTGTGATTTCTTCACATCTGCACAAGCATTCATTATCAATTTTATTTTAGCACTCTTAGTGGGTATGAATGGTACCATACTGGCATTTTTATTTGCATTTTCTTGATGGTTAATGATGCTGATTATGTTTTTATGTGCTCATTGATGATTTGTATTATCTTCTTTTGAAAAAAGTCCATTCAGATCCTTTTCCTTTTTAAAACTATTTTTTTTCTCAATGGTTTCATGTTTGCTCTGTTCTTATACATCGAATCTCTTATAGGCAGTGATTTTATCTGTATAAAACCATGAACACTGTTATAGTATGTTGGTATCCAACTCCATCTGTTTATAGTATGTTGGTATCCAACTCCATCATAACTGTATGACTTGGCCAATTAATTTTTCCATACCTTTGTTTTCTTGTCTGTAAAATGGGGATAATAAAACCTACTTTATAAAATGAATGTGAGGATTAGATAAAATAATGACTCCAAGGCCCCTAGCACAGTATTTAGCACTTAGAAAATAACTAGTAGATGTTATCTATTACTTTCTGTAATAGTTATACTTTCTAATAGAATAGTTCAGTTTCTTAAACAACAGGTATTTAGTGAGAATTTAGTATTTAATATTTTCTATTTATATGTTATAATTATAATCAAAATAAAATTATAATTCATAATGTAAATATATTTAGTATAGTATTTAGGTATTTAGGGTGAACAAAGTTGGAGACTAAATTATTTAGTAATTTATTGCTAAAGTTATGACTAGCTTTCTAGGAAACTTCAAACACCCTAATTATGGAACATAGACTGAGCAAGTGGATAAAATTAAGATACTTCTTGTTCATCCTTTATCAGGTGATGGATATTTGGGTTAATTCTATTTTTTTGCTCAAACTCCCCAAACAAGACTTTTCTACGGTCTTCTAAGTCTTCTAAGTCCCTAAATGGAAGGAACTCAATGGGAGTAGTCACGAGGATGGTTTCACAGCTCTAACATATGCTTAGACAAAGATACCCAGATCCAAAAATATCATCGTTATTTGAGTCTTTAAAATAAAGAGAGCCCAAACTTCAAAAGAAGCCTGTTTTGGGTAAAAATATTCAGGAAGCCATCTTAATCTATCAATTCTTGAGGAGCAAACTGCAGCAAAGGAAGTAACTGCTGATAACCAAACTGGTAGATCTTAACAGGTAGGTTGAAAACTTAATTTAGGCGTCTATAAACACAAAAGATGACTGACTCCTCATGATGGATTGGAAGCCTAGAGCTCCCTCTGCCTTCAATACTGCCTTAACAGATAATTATTGTCTTTGATTTTGTTGTGTTTTTGAGATTTGAAATAAAAAAAATCAATATTCTTTTTCCTACTATGGTAAGAACACAGAATTTTAAACCGTCCTTGGGCAATATGGATAAGCCAGAGTGAGAGGGATTCAGCAGTAGAAATAATTCAAAATGTTGTGTGACAGGCTAAACAACTGACCTTCATCTGATAAGCAGTGAAGAGATATGGGGTCAAAGCAGAAAGGAAAGATATGAACTGAAAAAAAAAAAAAAGCAGCAGTGCTTTAGGAAGCTAATCAGAATCAGAAGGTATAACTATTACAGAAAGTAACAGATAACATCTATTAGTTATTTTCTAAGTGCTAATTCCTAGAAGGGAGGTAGGAATCTAGACTTGGAGGCATGTGGTCTTCATATAACTTGGCGATAAATAGGACAATAAGCATAAGTCTGGGGCAAGGAGAGTTTGGACCAACCTCTCAAATCCTTAACCCTTAAGCATGGAATAGTAAGGAGAAGAGAGCTATGGTTTATTTAGGAAATTGCCCAATCATAAGTAAAGATTATTTCAACTTTCTCTTTACCCTGATCATGATCTAACATGTAGCAAAGAGTAACTGACTACTATTATTATTACAGCTAATAATAATAATAATAATTGTCACTACTTAGGGAGTACTTTGCGCTAGGTGGTAAGTTAAGCACTTTAGATTTAAGCCTCAAAATGATCCTATAAAACATAATATACTGAATAATGAGATGGCGAAATAAAGGGTTAAAGAGATTGACAAGATCAAGATTAAGAGAAATAGGATTTGCAGTGATGGGTGTTAAACTTAACCCTAGATAATGCATTGTTATCCCATTAGTCCTTCACACTCTCCAATCCTTCCTCTGCCCTCCTTCATATTTCCTTCAGCTAGCCACACACCTAACACTGTGAGGGCCCAAAGCAACCAAAGTTCCTTCACCTCCCTGAAGAGTTTTTATTACTCTCTAGGCTGACTGGATGGTTTCAAGGTCCACTGTAAGGATGTAGATTCTGCTTAATGTAGACCTATCTGGCTGAAGAGAGAAACAAACATGGTGGCTCAGATAGAGAGGGTTATTAACAATTAGGAGATTATCACATTAATCCAGATCTTAACAGAGCTGGCCTCAATGAAGCTGCACCTCAGGGTCATTCTGGATATAAGATGGTTCTGCTAAGGTCCATCTTAAGAACTGTATTTTATGAATCTTTGTATTTAGGTTTCACAATTGACAAAAATTAGCCATGTTACACATGTCTGTTTCTTCCTGGTCTGCTAATAACTGCAATTCCCCTATGAGTTCCTTGAATTACATTCTTGGAAAGAATGAGAAACACACACACCATTGCTCCTCTTCATTTGGATACTGCCTTACAAGTAGTAAGCCACCAGAAAGTTTGTTGATGGGCTCACCTTTATCAGATGCCCACCAGGGTCATGTGGTGCAAGCATGACATCCCAAATTTTGTTTGTTCAAGTGCCTTTCAACTAAGTGATTCTACCTCAGTTCTGTTCTGAAGTCCACAAAATCCCTAATCCCCTAAACAAGTGCCCTATGATTCTAACAATTACAATATTCTCAAGTATCATAAATGGATAAATGCCATTTGTAATACTGACTACACACTTTTGTAAGATCTTATTATTGCTTTGAATAAAGAATAAACTAGATTCAAGACAGCAGTGTGGTATAATGGAAAAATCATGAACTTTGGAGTCACATAGAACTAAGGCTGAATTTCTATTTTGCCTGTCACTTTCTGTGTGATACAAGACATCAAAATTTTTAAGCTTGAGTTCCCTTACTTTTTACCAAGTAGCCTCATTCACTATTATTGAGGTTATCTTGGCACCACTAGTTTTATTGATTTGCAATCTTAACTCTTATTTCTATATTCAAATTATTTTCTTAGTTTATGGTACATTCCTGTCATTTTACTTTTTTATTACAAAGACATTTTTAAGAACAAAACTGTATTATTTGAAATACTTTCAATTTCACATATTAGAGTCAGTACTAAAATGCGGTTCTGACCCCAATAAGGTACATTCTTTAAAGAACACTTTTTAAAAAGATACTTGTAGGTCACTTGTTGGTTTTTAAAAACATTCTATCCATGGAGTGTTAAATTGACAAAGTATAATTTCCCATGACCACAACTCAATTGGAAATTAAAAGTTTGGCTATAGAGTAGGAGGATTTAAAGTTTCTCATACAAATGACTGTCAAGAATAAAAGCTACTTTCGCCAGGCATGGTATTACACACCAGCAATCCCAGCAACTCGGTAGGTTGAGGCAGGAGAACTGCAAGTTGGAGGCCAGCCTCAGCAACTTGGTGAGGACCTAAGCAACTGAGGGACACCCTGTTTCAAAAAAAGAACTGGGAATGTGGCTTAGTGATTAAGCACCCCTGAGTTCAATCTCTGGTACAAAAAAAGAGGGTATGTGTTACTTTATTAAGAGGAAGGCAGCTTACTGGCATTGATTATGGATAATTATTAACTTTCATTTGCATAAGGCTTGTAAAAAAAAGCTATGTATTTTTTTCTCATTTCTGTAAATTACAAAATGTAATTTCAGAAAAAAATTTAATTTGGGACAAGGATGAAAATATGTTAGTTGGAATTACTAAATTAATGCCAGAGTTAGGATTTTCCCAGTTAAACTGTAATTTCAACTTGCAGTAAAATCTTAATACTTTCTGAATTCTCGACTAATTATTTTGAGCTATCTCAAATCAAGGAACTTCCTCTATTGACTTCCTAAATGCATTCCTAGTCACCATAACTTAGACCAAAAACCACAGATGTGCTTCTCCAATTACGATGGGCAAAAGTCCTTACTTGGTGCACGATACTTTTGTTATACCTTTTTCAAAAAACACAAAACACCATCACAAGCAACAAAATATTGAAGAGCAAGCAAGTATTCCATACTTGAAGGACGGGACAACTGAAATCAAATAAAATTCCTTTCCAAGGATGGAAACTAAGTAAGAATCCAGAGGTTCTGATTCTAATCCAGCTGCCTCCACCCTTTGAAGAGGGCTTTACTGTTCTCCAGACTTTAAATTCCCGGGGTTTGCGGTCAAGGCCGTATTCTCACAGAATACTAGACTAGGTGCCCTACTTCTAAACCCAGAAATGAGTGGGTGTCGCACCGTGACGCGCGAACCTTCAAGCCCAGATACGCAGTTCTTGGGTTGTTTACGGAGGCAGTCCTAGATAGGTCATTGGACTCCAAGGGTTATAAATCCCGGCTGCCGAAACCCGCCAGGCTCAGAGAACACCCAGGTGGTCCAAGGCCTCCAGCAGCTGGACGTAGACCGTCCACGCCGCGCGCCACGTGAGGCTTAGCCCGCCCCTGAGCAGCGCGCGCACCCGACGCCTCGCGTCGCGTGACTCCTCCGGGGCGTGCAGGGTTAGCGCCTGCCGCGCCACTTCCGACTCAGCGCTGGGTTCAGGTTCCGGGGCGCCGCCAGGCGCCGTCCGGCGGCCCGGATGGAGGAGGCCGGAGCGGTGGTGGCCACTACCGGAGAAGCGGAACTGAACTGGTCCCGCCTCAGTGTGTCCGCTGAGACGCTGGAGTCGGAGCTGGAGGCGCGCGGCGAGGAGCGGCGCGGCTCTCGAGAGGCGTTGCTGCGGCTGCTGCTGCCCCATAACCGTCTGGTGTCACTGCCACGGGCTCTGGGCAGTGGCTTCCAGCACTTCCAGCTGCTGGACGTGAGCGGTAACGCGTTGACCGCGCTGGGATCAGAACTGCTTGCGCTGACCGGCCTGCGCACGTTGCTAGCAAGAAACAACAGGCTTGGCGGGTCAGGCGCGCTACCCAAGGGCTTGGCCGAGTCGCCACTCCGCCACAGCCTCCAAGTGCTCAATCTCAGCGGCAACTGCTTCCAGGAGGTGCCGGCCTCGCTGCTGGAGCTGCGTGCGCTGCAGACCCTCAGCCTGGGCGGCAACCAGTTGCAGAGCATCCCGGCCGAAATCGAGAATTTGCAGAGGTGAGCGGGCCCCAGTCGGAGGGTGGGAGGCCTGGGGCGGGGTTTGGGAGCCTGTGGCGCCAGGCCTGAGCGCCAGGCATTTGTGGAAAAACCGTCTTGCAGGCTCTCTTTAACAGTTGAATAGTGAGTACTGCTTAGCCATCTCTGCGACTTGTGAGGATCTAATAAGATTAGAGTCACAAGAGTTTGGTTTGGCCCGTGCAGATTTTGGAGGCAGTTTTGCTGATGTTTTCCTTGGGTCTAGGGAATGATCTCAACTGTGTGGATACTCATAAACAAATATAAATCTGAGGTTACTACTTCCTTGCTCAAAAGTCTTCCATGGCTTTCCATGCTTGAAGATCAGAGTACGTGCCTTTTAGCGTGGCATACAAAGTTCTCCAATCTGACCCTTCTTGTCACTATATTTCCAGCTCCTTTTTATTTATTTATTTTCTGTTGCAACCCCTAACAATATGATTTTGTAGAGTTCAGTAAAACATGCACTTTCAGTATGTAGGGAAGGTTGCTTGTAGGTCCCGACACTGGTAGGCGCACACTAAATATGTGCTTACGGATGCAGAACCTCTGTACATGTGCTGTTCCTTTTGTCTGGAATGTTTTCTTAAGTTGGAAAAGTCTTATTTGGTTTCAGAACTTATCTCAAGGATCGCTTCTGTGATACCTTTCTTTGCTACTCCCTGAAAAGAGTAATTATTGATAAATCGTACTTTCTCTGTAGATCATCCATCTCACCATTGCATTGACCTTATTAAATGTAATTCCTTGTTTACAGAAATTATCTGTCTTGCCTGCTAGATTATTTAATAAATGTATGTTGAATTTAATGGGAGGAGAGAAACAATAATATAAGTGCCCTGAAGGTGCCCTGGACAAAAGCAGAAAATAGAGCAATGAACTATCTTTCATCTGTAAAATGTTTTCACCTCCTTTATTGGATTTTCAGAGAACAGAATGCTAGAGCTGGAAGGAACCTCAGAGTTAAGTGTGGTGAGAAGAACATTTGCCTGGGAGTAAGAACTCTTGGTTCTTAAGCCTTAGGCAAAAGTCACTCGACATATACTAATCATAGCTTCCTAATCTGCAAAATGTGACATTTGGATAAGATAACCCTTCATTTACTCCTCAGCTGATATTTATTGAGTACTTGCATGTGTCAGGCACTATCCCAGGCTGTGAATTACAGTGAAGAACATGATCCTGCCCTTATGGAACTGACATGCATACTAATAGAAGAGACAGACATTAAACAACTAACTATAAACCTCAGTATTTAACTACAGTGATTATTAGTTTTATGAAGATGCACAGAGTGCCTTGAGACAACACAACAGAGGGACCTGGCTTATTTTAATCCTTGGGAAAGTGATATTTTAATTGAGCTTTGAAATGAAGAGTTAAGAATTAACTAGGGGGCAAGGGTGGTGGGATCACAGTGCATGTGAAAGTCCAGAGGCAATAAGGAGGGTGACTACCAAATATGAAAAATAAGCAAGAGAGAAAGTGGCAGATATAAATTTAAGTCTCTCAAGCCATTTTTTTATCTTGAAGGCCATGTTAAGTTTGGATTTTATTCTGAGTGCACATATGTCTTGTTGCTGTGTAAGAGTGGAGTAGGGAGAGGCTGAAAAGGTAAGAGGAGATTTAGAGGGCTGGTTAGGAGATCATTGTAGTAGGATGAGAAGTAACCTATACCAGGGTTTGCTAGGAGAGAAGGTAAGAAATAGAAGGGAAGGAATAATAATTAAAGGTTAAAATTTATAGGATGCGGTTCCTTTTAATTTTCGTGTTGTGTAATTCCAACTTTCTCATTTCAATTTTCTCAGTATACTATGAGGAACCCAGGGCAAGCATTATTTCCATCACAGAGTAAAAGAAATAGGCAAAAAATTCCTGTCATAAATGCTTTAAATATACGTTTTTAATTCTTACAGTGATTCTATGAGATGACATACTCCCCCTATAAAGAAACTGAGGAAGAAACTGAATCCCAGAAAAATTAAGACTCAGGGTCAGTAAGTGGTAGAACTGTATTTGACCTCTGGGTGCTCTGACTCTAAACTTGCAATGGCGAAGTAGGACTAGAAACTCAATCTTTGGACTTCTGTTCTGTTACATCTGTACTAAGGAGAATTGGTCCAAGTTGTTCTCCTGGTTGACCTGATTTTCTGGGCTGACAACTGTGTCATGCGTGGCTCTAGGTCATTGTGTCTTTGGCTCAAATGTGTGGAATTTTTTTATGTCAGTGTTTTTATTTTTAAGATGTTTGCTCTATTTCTCTTTATTGACAGAAATCAGCAAAAGTGTAGGCCGTGTTCTAAATGTGAACTCTGGATGAATATAGGCTAAAAGAGCATGTAGAATTATATACTCTAGAGGTAGAAACAGCCTTTACAGTGATCTGATTCACTTCTTCCTTTTTACAGATGAGGAAACAGATTTCACAGTAGTTACTTGTTTTTTTTTCTTAATTCTTTTTAGTTACACCAGTAGAATATATTTTGACATAGCATACATACATGGAGTTCCCATTCTTGTGGTTGTACATGATGTGGAGTTACACTGGTCATGTATTCATATATAAACATAGGAAAGTTATGTCTAATTTATTCTGCTGTCTTTCCCATCCTCCCTTTCTCTCATTCCCCCTGTTCAATCTGGTGAACCTCCACTCCCCACCTCCCCAACTCTTCACCCCCACCTATTATGATTCAGCATCTGCATATCAGAACATTAGGCCTTTGATTTTGGGGGGATTGCTTATTTCACTTAGCATGATAGCCTCAAGTTCCATCCATTTACTGGCAAATGCCATAATTTTATTCTTCTTTATGGCTGAGTAATATTTTATTATGTGTATGTACCACATTTTTTTTTTATCCATTCATCTATTGAAGGGCACCTAGATTGGTTCCATAGCTTAGCTGTTGTGAATAGAGCTGCTATGAGCATTGATGTGGCTGTGTCACTATAGTGTCCTAATTTTAAGTCCTTTTAGTATATGCTGAGGAGTGGGATAACTGGGTCAAATGGTGGTTCTATTCCAAGTTTTCTGAGGAATCTCCATACTGCTTTCCAGAGTGGTTGTACTAATTTGCATTCCCACTAGCAATGTATAAGTGTACCTTTTCCCCACATCCTCACCAACATTTATCATTACTTGTATTTTTTTTTTATATCTTCATTTTTATTTGGTGCTGAGGATCAAACCTGCTGCCTCACACGTTAGGCAAGTGGTCTACCACTGAGCCACAACCCCAGCCCTCATTACTTGTATTTTGGATAATTGTCATTCTGACTGAAGTGAGATGAAATCTCAGTGTAGTTTTAATTTGCATTTCTCTAATTGCTAAGATGTTGAGCATTTTTTCATATATCTGTTGACCTGACAGATCATAGTTCTTCTGTGAAGTGTCTGTTCAGTTCCTTTGCCCACTTATTGATTGGGGGTTATTTATTTTTTTGGTGTTAAGTTTTTTGAGTTCTTTATATGTCTTGGAGATGAATGCTCTATTTGAGGTGCAGTGGCAAAGAGTCTCTCCCATTCTCTAGGCTCTCTCTTCATGTTCTTGATTGTTTCCTTTGCTGTGAAGAAGCTTTTTAGTTTGATACCATCCCATTGATTGCACTTTTGGAGACTTGTTGAGGACTTCAGTTCCTAAGCCCACATAATGGAGATTTGGGTCAGCTTTTTCTTCTAGTAGGCGCACAGTCTCTGGTCTAATGCCTAGGTCCTTGAACTACTTTTTCTAAACCCCTTCTCTGACATTTTTTCCACTGTGGTATCAATGGATTCTGTTATTGGAGTATCTTGGTTTGTTTGGGACGATTTGTTCCCTTGCTTTTTCATGTTATTTGTGTGTCTACACATCTAACAGCATGGATCTGAGGCAGTAGGTTATACCCTGTGGACTTACAATGTCCCCAAAGGTTTTTAGTACCTTACTGTTTAGGTGGAGACAAATAATAACAACAACCAATGCAAACAATAAACAGCACAAAATCAAGTAGTTCCTGTTATGATGTCTACAATGTTAATTATCACAATAAATAAATGATATGATCAGTTATTGCCTGCAATAAAACAGCAAGTTTGTAAAAGGGTTTACAGTTTCAAATGGTGGACAGGGAGAAATCAGAAGTGATAGATGTGGTGATTATGAGGAAGGAGGACAGAAGTAGAAGTAAAAATAATTGAAAGAAGAGTACAAGAGAATAGAGATTGGCTATTAGCAGAAGAAAAAGAATCGGGAAACAGGTAAGAGAAAAATAAGTAAAAATTTTAAAAAATTTAAAATAAAAATAACACAAAACAACTAAAACATGCAAATCAAACATCCTAGTCCTCAAAAAACTCATCCATGAAAAATAGCTGGCTTCAAAAATGCTAGAAATGAGGGGAAAAAACAACAAATATGAGTATGTATAAATATCTATGCATCAATAAGGTCACAATTAAGCAGAGAAAAGAAAAAAGAAAGAAAGAGGAAAACATATCTCCATGAAAAGTTAAAGAATTTCTGGTGGAGTCCAAAAGATTCTGTTTCTCTTCTCAGCATTTTTAGGTGGGGTCCTGTGTAGTGTGAAACTCCACACTCTGGATTGCTGCAGTGAGAGAGGTAGTCCTACAAGCAGGGTTTAGGCTTAGGTGGGCTCCAGGCTCTTTGCTGACCACTTGTGTGGTGGAGGAGCCAATTCTTATCCCCTACATGTTACCTGTGGGCCCCACATTTCCTGGGTCTTGGGTTCTTTCTCCAAATTCAATCTCTCCCACTCTTCCAAAAACCCCCACTAGAGGAGTCTTTGCCAGCAGGTCCTACAAGCAGCTGGATTGGAGGGGGAGGGGTAGAGCCGGGTGGGTTTCCAGGAGCAGTTGTCCCCTGTGTAAACCTCTCTCCATGTTTCATTTTCTCCTGGTCACATTAGCATACTCTGTTTCATGCACTGTGTGTTTACTGGGCCTGTATTTCCCGTCAGACGTGGATTTGCCAGGAATCAGCTCCCTCAACTGCAGGACCCCTCGCGGCAGCTACAAAATGGTTCCTTTCTTTGTCCTCTGCACACTGCCTGGAGAGATGGTGGCTTCTTTCCCACACAAGGAAGGATGTTGTGCAGTATGCCTTTCAGTTTAGTTCGTCAGTGTTTTTGATCTCTAAATGCTCTGTACCCAGACAGCCTCAGGCCCTCTAAAAATGCTTGTTTCTCTAATTCCTTTATCCCTCCTCTTTGCTCCCAGAAGGACCACTCTGGCTGGTGCTCGTGGCTGAGGCTGCAGTAGCAGCTGTAGTGCTGAGGATTTCTTCTTTATTTTATTATATCCAACCTCCAGAGTCCCCAATCTGCTTTGAATGCCCAGTTTTAAATTCCAGTAATGCCGGCCCCTACTTTTTGTTGTTGTTGTTCACCCACTTTGCTGAGAAGGTGTCTGCTTTCTTGGTTTCACACCACAGAGTATCCAGGAAAGCAATTTCCTCTATTCGGCCATCTTGAAAACCCCCATTAGTGACTTGTTTGAAGCCAGATAGTGACAGTGAAAGTTCATGATTCAACCCTCAAAGACTAACTACCACTATTAAAATAATGCATTAAAGCTTCAGAAATGTAGAGGTACAGGTTCAGTCACTTAAACTAAGGTGGTTATCCAGGAACACCATCTTCTTTCAGAATATGTATGGATTCTCTAGGCCTCATTGGTAACCCTGATTATTGTATACTATGCCATGCTGCTTGCATGTTTTTGTGTGTTGCAGAGGTAGAACCCAGACCTTCTGACATGCTAGTCATGAGCTATGCCATGCTGCCTTTGAGCCAAATCTAGTATTTTGGCACATTAAGAAGATTCTGTCCTCTCTAAGAACAGTTTAAAAGTTATAGAACTATAAAATCCTTCAAAACTTTACCTTTCCCCACCCTTAATTATTCCACGAAGGAGTAACAAATATTATTGGTTTAGCTGGTGTCATTGACCTCTTCAGAGGTATGTATTTTTATACCTTGATGATCCTTTTCCCAAGTGACAAAATTTTAGGGGGGAAAAAAGATTTCTGAAAGATCACTTTCAAAGTATAACATAAGTAGGTATTAAAAATCTTATTGATTTTTATGATTAACTTCATTTTCCTGGAATAAATTTGGCTATCAGTGTGAACTATAAGGTTACAGATACAGATTCTATCAAAATGTAGATTCAGCAAATAAGTATAACTTGTTTGCTTTTATGTGGGCAAACTTTTTTTGTTTTATAATGCTGACAAAATAGGTATAATTTGTGTTTTAATCTATTTCTTCTGAACTCTTACCTTTTATTCCTTTCAGCTTAGGCATTGACTGAGGAAAGGCTTAATAATTTATCACTCACTGGGCAATAGACTTCATTTAAGTAAATGAAAGCTTCAGGGCTTTTGGCATCCAGGATGCTAGATATTTGGAGAGAAGGTTTGAGCCAAGTGAGTTTCATTGGAACTTTCCCCTAGTCTTTTCTTAAGTAATATATTTTTCTGTTTGTGACCCTTCTTTCACCATTTTTTTGATGTGGTTTTAGAAGATAATTGTGACAAAACAAAAGCTAGAAATTAATGCCATGGAATGTTTTGAAGCTAGTGTACAACAGGCATATGTCTAAGAAAAGAGACAAGTGATTTGATTAGATGATAAATAGAACCTGGTAAAGTTTAGTCTCACATATTGAATTTGTGACTTTGTTTCCCTCTGACTTCTTTCTTAGTTTGGAGCAAGCACTAAGAAATGATACCTCTATCCCTGTGTCTACTTTTGAATGTACAATGAACTTTAAAATCCTGTGGGAAGTGATCGTATTTGAAAATTAATTATTTAATATAGGGATGCTATTTCAAGAAAAGTATTTAAGAAATTGTATGATTCTTACCTTTCTGTACTTCTGTTACTTGTCTTTTGCCTCTTGGTATATATCCCTGTCTCATCTTCCTTTAACCAACTGTGGAACTAATGTACATTTTTATTGTACTTAACGTCATTTTTGGGGGGGTTGGAGAAGCAAAAAGCATTTTCTTCTTATACTTGTGGTTAAAGTTGATTGGTGCTGTGGAGCCTATTATTTTTTCAGTGGGTCATTGGTCCTTGATAAGAGAAAAGGCACCCGTTTTTAAGGATTGGAAAGGTAATAAACTTTTCAAGAACTAAATTTAAGATTGATCTGTTAATGCTAAACAGAAAGGAAAAGAAGAATTCATTTCATAAATTTAGTGAATAATTTTTTCCTATTTTCTGTCAGACAATAAACGAATAAATTTATGCTAACTCTAATTAACCAGAGGCACAGTATTACGAACATAGCACTATAATTTTGCTTTAAATTCAGTAATAATTTACTTTCTAACTATGAAAAGGTATATTAGGGAAACATGCTTTAGAAATTTAGTTCCTATAAATTATTGAAAGATTTCAAGTCCATAGAACTTTGGAAATTATTTGAATTTGAAAGTGAGAAGCCCATAAGTTTACTATACTGGTTGTGTAATCTGATTAATGATACCCATGAATTGCGAAAGAGAATTTACAGTACATCATTTCAAAATCATGGGTTTGGTTATATTTTAGAACTTCAGATCTTTCCCTGCCAAAAGTCACAGTAACTACTAGTGTTTGGCATCCATTCTGTCTGAGTACATGCCCTGCCCACTCCCAGTGAGACATGTCTTCTCTCAATGAATATCTCCCATTGAGAGAAGACATTGAGTAGTTACTGACCACTAAAGACTAATTTCTCTTAGTTATTGACTATTTTAGTAACTTCAGGCTGCTATAATAAAATACCATGAACAGAGTGACTTATAAATAACAGAAATTTATTTCTCACAGTTTTGGAGGCTAGGAAGTCCAGTATAGAGCTGGTGGCAGATTGTCTGTTCAAGGCCTTCTTCCTGGTTCATAAATGTCAGATTTCTTGCTGTGTCTTCATAAGACAGAGAAAGGAAGCATGTTTTCTAAGGACTCTTATATGGGCATTAGTCCAGTTCATGTGGGCTGTACCTTAATGACTTCATCTAATCCTGATTACCTCCAGAAAACATCACTTTCAAATAACATTGCATTAAGGGTTAGGGTTTGTTTCATTGTGAATTATGAGAGGATGCAGGCATTCTGTACATAACACTAAGCTAAGCAAATAGAACAGTGTTTGTACTTGCCCTCGGACTCACTCTTCTCTTTCTTCACTTTTTTCCCCCTACTAGATCAAGTTTGCCAAACTTTTTCCCCAGTAGTCCTCTCATTAAAATAGTTTCTTTTCTAGGGTAGTTTCATTTATTTGAATTCCAAATATTCTATTCTACTTAAGTAGTTCTCCTCATTGAAAAATAGGGGTTTCTGAGTATTTGAATATTAACTTATACCATATGGGACAGGATCAAAATACTCTGCCCAAGATCCTCCCCACCACCACCAGTATTTAGGACATATATGAGGTAAAATCCAGTCTTGTAACCAGATAGTTGATTTTTGCTACAAGGTAATCTTTTTTTTTTTTAATATTATTTTTAGTTTTTGGTGGACACAACATCTTTTATTTATTTATTTTTTATGTGGTGCTGAGGATCGAACCCAGTGCCCCGCGCATGCCAGGTGAGCGCGCTACCGCTTGAGCCACATCCCCAACCCCCCAAGGTAATCTTTGAAACAGAAAAAAAGTAGCATATCAAAATTACTTGTCTGCTTACTTTTTCTTAGTATTATGAGTCTAGAGAGGAATGTAGTCTTGAAAAGTTTTACATTATCAGAAATTGGGGGCGGGGGATGATTCATTTATTTGAGAAAAAAAAACTTCAGATTCAAGTTGGTTGTCTGAATCACCACACATCACAGAAGGCTGAGATTATGAAAGACAGAAAAGAAATTCAATGAATGGAAGAAATTATACCTGACAAAGTATCTAATAAGGCTGTCAGTAAAGGATTTAAAAATAGTTTTCTAAGTTTAGAGAGATCAAGAAAAATAACTTCATCAGTGAAACAAAAGAATACGAAGTTTTAAAACTGACAATTACAAAAGCTCCAGTTCCTAGAAATGAAAAAAAAATATATAATACCCCCCCCCACCCCATTTGTGATTTTGCTTTCCTGGTTAACTGCAGTCAAAATATTAAATGGGAAATTCCAGAAATAAACAGTTTTATAAGTTTTAAATTGTACTGCATTCTGAGTAGCATGATGAAATCTTGTAGAGTCCTACCCTATATGTGACTTATCCCTTTGTCACACTTATATACTCTATACCCTGCCTCTTAGGCACTTAGTAACTGCCTTGGTTATCAGATCAACTGTCTAAGTAGCACATGCTTATATGTTCAATGGCCCTTATTTAATAATGGCCACAAGGTATAAGAATAATGATGCAGGAAATTCAGATACGTTAAAGAAAATCCATAAAGTGCTTTCTTTAAATTAAAAGGTTTAAGTTCTTTACTTAGAAGAGAAAAACATTGTATGCTTCAGTTGCTAAAATCTGTGGTAAGAACAAATCTAGCTGTGCAGTTATAAAGAAGGAAAATAATTCGTGGTAGTTTTGTGTCAAATATCAAACCAGAGAGCACTATAAGTGCTCAGTTAAGAAGGAAAAGGCAATAAATTATAGGGTTCAGTACTATCCCTGGTTTCAGGCATCCACTGAGAGTCTTGGAATATATTCCTCAAGGATAAAGGGGACTTGACTATGTATGAATTTACTAAATGGGCTACATGGCGTGAATTCCACCAAAGAATGAGTCCAAAAGCCAAGAGCTTGCTAAGGCATTCTTCTGAAATGCAGCACAGTAAGATAAAAAATGAAAGGCTTAAACGAAATGGGATGAAGGATAGATCCTGAAGTTCATACTACCAAGAGCAATTCTAGGGGGAAGAAAAAAAAGAATGAAAGACAATGAGAGTCGAAATAGTGACTGAAGTTTCCCACAATTAAATAAAGCTAACTCTCTAAACTGATATTTTGACACCTTATAATAAAACTTAAGATAGTGGAAAAAATACTCAAGAGCACTGAGGGAGGGGTGAAGCAGACCCCCTACAAAGGAACAGTAGTGATATTGACTGTAATTAGATAATGGAGCAGTATCTTCCAAATGCTAAGAAGTAACCGCTAACCTAGAATTTTATGTCCAACTAACTTATTACTCAAGAGCGAAGGGCAGAATAAAGACATCAGAGTCAGGAGCAATGGCACATGCCTGTAATCCCAGAAGCTCAGGAGGCTGAGGCAGGAGGGTCTCAAGTTCAAAAGCCAGCTTCAACAACTTAGCAACTTAGTGAGACACTATTTCAAAATAAAAAGGGCTTGGGATGTACCTTCATTTTTAAGTGTCCCTGGGTTTAATTCCTGATACCAAAAATAAATAAATCAGAATATTCAGAGTCTAAACCATGAGTCTTTGCTGAAGGAATTTCTGAAGGAAAATTGAATTTTAAAAGATGTACCAAAAATAATGATGAACAAAGAAATTGGTAAAAGATGTTGATAAATCTGTATATTGATTCATAATAAATTTATTTAAAATCAGTAAAACGGTAGAAAATCAAGGTAAAACTAAGTCTAGAAAATGATACAAAGAGAAGGTCAAAGAATGGCACAAGGATGTGTTTAGGAATGAGAGCATGCAAAGGAAATTGAAGGGGTAACAAAATTGGGGATATTAAAATAGAAGTAGCACCTACAGCAGGGAGCAGTGAACAAAGGAAATGATGTCCACAGCAAAGGGCAGAGTGAAGGGGAAAAAAACGCATAGAACAATCAAATCATGCCCTGTTTTTAGAATTACATTTAAAATACAGATTCACCAGTCAGTTCAAAGGATAGAAAAAGATTCCAGGCAATGTAGCTTCTCCAAACTGCTGCATCAGACTCCAGTCACACCTCTGCTTCCATTCCTGCCCCACAGTGCTCCTCCCGAACCACTTCTCCTAGTGAATTTAAAGGAACAAAGAGAAATGTTTCATGTGAATTAAAGAACTTCAACAGAAGTTTTGGAAGGCAGGAACTTGAATGTATCTGCAATATAACTTCTATATTGAAGGAAAAGAGCAAAAATTGACAATTTTGAAGGAAAGAAGAAAAACCATAGTTAAGGTAGGAGAGAAAACCAGTAAGAAGGCAAAGTAGTAAGAGAAACTAAAAGAAATTTGAGTTTCTCAGTGTATAAGATTGGCACACATTCTTTTAGTACATATAAAACATGAATAAAAATAGACCATGTTATAGGCCATAAAGGAACAAAGCATATATTTGACAACAACAAAGCTCCCAACAAATTAATGAATGAAAGTCATCTAACCCATGAGAAAAATGGGAAAATGAAATGAACAGGAAATTCTCCAAAGAATCACATTTGGCCCAAAACATAATAAAAAAGATACTAAACTTCACTAATAATTAGGGAACGGCAGATCTGCAAATTAAAAGCACAGAATGATGCCATTTTCCACACCGTCAGATACCTGTTTTAAAAATTAAAGTCAGTGATGATCCTAAGTGTTGGCAAAGTAATGGGTTAAGTAAGGAGTACTCTCAAATGCTGATTGTGGATATGTAGAGAACGATAGCTCTTGAGGGCAAGTTGGCTTTATCTGTTAAAATTATACCTTATATTCTAAACCTACCCTTTTTCAGGCCCCTCCCCTAGAACTCAAATTCAGTGCATCTGGATGGGGCCAGGATTTTGTAGCTTTGAAAGTATTCCAGGTAATTCTTTTTTTTTAATATTTATTTTTTAGTTTTAGGTAGACA
>NW_026000240.1:7617589-7632140 GCF_001458135.2 Marmota marmota marmota
AGGAGTCTACTTTGACTGCTGTGTCAGACAAATTAAATTTGTGGATTTCTGTGGGAAGTATCGCCTCCCACTGATGCACTACTTATGTTCGCCAGAATGCTCTTCACCCTGCAGTTCTGCCTCTCACAGCTCCACTTCCCAGAGTGAATCTGACTCAGAAGACCAAGCTAGTGTTGCTGCACACAGAATGCAGAAAGTTCTTCTTGGCTGAACAGAAATACAGGATGTTGTGAAATTCTTAAAAAAAAAAAAATGAGCAAAGATGATTTAGAAAAGAAAATAGAGCTAGAAGTTGACTAGAAACCTTACTATCTTCATCTTGAAAGTCCATGAAAGAATCTGAGATGATGTGAAAGATTTTATGTTCATCTACCCATTCAGCAGGAATAAGTTCAATACCATGTTTGGAATCTTTGAATATAATTTGAATATAATCTGAATGGCAGATTCAAATTTGGCTGATTGTTGTGCAATTTCAGAAGTTTTTGCATGAATCACATAGCAGAATGGTATATTTTGAAGAGCAGTGGTATAATAAGGCCATGAGTAGTGAAACTTGTGGCAGGTGAGATGAAAAAAAGTAAGAAATTATCAAAGCTATAATTATTACCAGGGTTATCCTTGGGTTTAGGCTGAACACCATACAACAAACAAGGTTAGCTCTTTGCTTATTTTGTCTGTCTGTGTAGATTGCAGACCTATTCGTATAAGCTCACAGATGGTTACATAGGACCTAAACTTTTCTGACCAACTAACTGAAAAATAAGGGGTATAACTTGTAAGTGGGATAACTTTTCATTTCTTCTTCTTTGTTTTGTATGATTGTTATTAACTTTATATAGTTTCAATGACTTGTTATAGTGCCTTAATCCTAGCAAGAATATGGAAACTTACTCAAGAAATAATGCCAGAGCAGCCTATAACCTAACGTACTATGCAAGACACTTTAAAATATGCTTTACAGAACTATGTAAAAACTGTATAACTAACAGCTGAGCTCATGGCCACCTTAACTTTTTTTTTATTATTTATAATTTTTTTCAGTGTGCAGTGGTCCCTTGTAAGCAAATCACTTTTTATAGTTAATGGGAAGCTACCATCTTGATCAGTTTATTCCTTATCAGACAGAATAATACTTTTAATAAAAACCTAGAAAAGATGTAAGCCAAGAAAGCTTCTTTGTATCTTGAATGAATAGGGGGAAATTTTAACAGTCAAATGTGACTCTTTTGTGTAGTGTATTAAGCTGCAACTTTCTCTGCATTTTAAAGAAAAATGAATAAAACTAGAAAAACATGGCAATAAGGCAAATAAAGTTAGGAGCAGGAGTCATTGTGTTCATACACAATAGAATACCAAAACTAGTTATCCATGGAATATTTTTTGAAAATAAAGTACTGATAGAATAGAGGGGGCGGGGGACAGAAGATGAGATACAGGGAGTTGATGATACATTTAAAATGTATCCTTGAAGTATAGGAGAAAAATAGTTTCAAAATTACCAAATTTTTATTAACTGTTTATAAACTAATATTATAAATCGATATTACAGAATACACAACACTTTCATCATAATTAGCTAACCAATCTATGATAAAATGTTGGCTAGTTGGCAAACATTAAATATACAGTGATACACAGGCAGATTACATTAGAGCCTCCTGATCTCTTTTCTGACTTCTAGCATTCATGACTGGGCATATCATTTCTTAAAAGCTGATTATTGTATAATATATATGTATGTTAGATTTTTTTCCATATGTATTATTTTTTACTTTAGAAGAAAGTATAGTATAGGATAATTCAGGGTTTGTGTGTTTATTTGTGTGTTTATTCATGAAATGTCATGAAAGTTTCATGACTGCAGTTGTGAAACGCTGCTATAGAGATCCCTTTACCTTTACCCTGTTAAAATGTAGTAAGATTCTTATTTTCTTTTTAACTCAGAATTTTTTCATGTGTATAGAAGTGATTTAATGTTTCTACTGTCTATTGAAGTAGTATGTGAGTAATTATAAAATATAAAGTCTTTGCTTACTTCTAAAATGAGCCACAGCGAGCTGAAGACAGCAAGATTATGAAAAGTAAAAATGACTTAGGCTGTGCCTTAATGACAAACCTAAATTGTTTTGTAACTAACTGATTTAGATTGGTAGGACCAAATTTTTCTGGCTTAATGCCTCTGTTTACTTCTTAATTGACTATTAGCTTTGACATAAGTTAACAGCTTAGTTGATCTTCTAAGAATTAAATAAGCATGTAAATATAGCATTTAACCTTCCCAAGCTTCCTAGAATAAAGGTACATTGCTTGATCTTTTACAGATATAAACTATTCCAACCAGAGACAGTTTCTAGCCTGTGCCATATAATGGAGATGTATACCACAGTGTTCTTTCAATAAAATCTTTGTTAGGGTTCTTTACATATACTGTTGAAAAATCTATGATCGGTGTGCTACTGTCTTTGGTAACTTTTAAGTAAATCTACATTTTAACATTAGTTTTCCTTTTGTTGTTTTTTTTTTTCCTCCCAAATCTTTGACCTTAGCCTTTATAAGAGCTGCTGATAGTTTCTAAGATTTTCTTCTTTTTCACTATTTTTCCTTTCCTTTTTAAATAACTGGTGACTATAGAAATTAACCAGAAGATGAGATACAGGGAGTTGATCATCTAAAACAATATAAACAGCTCCCAAGTCATATATTTAAAATGGTAGTCTTAACTTGTTAGTTGCTAAGATCCATGTTTCTGTTTAACTACTGTTAATGAATTTTGAGGATTTTTTTAAACGATGTGAAAAAACAACAAAGTAGTTTTCATAATCAAATTAGGTTTAGATATTGCTCCACTTGGATGATTTTAGTAAACAAAACTACTTAAGCAGAACATTAATATATGTTGAGTGGAATTCTTCAGTGCTAATATTCAAAATTGGAATTGGGTACATTATACATTCTCAACTTATTCCTAGAATCCAGTGTATCAGCCTCACCAAACTGAGGCAGACTAGGACTTTAGGAAATAGGAAGATTCACTAATATGATATTGATTCCATGATGCCAGGGATTGACTGACATAAGGACCTGTGGTCAGAATTCTCAATATTCCCTGTATATGAGTAGTAGAGATAGATCTAGAGGTGACTGTTCATATTTTATTTCTAAATGTGTGCCGAAGGAATCTCTTGTCCTAAAATTCTTGATACTAGAATTTTAAGTTAACAGAATTCTAAAGATTTGCATTGTAAATTGTACCTCAAATGTGAGAAAGTTTTGTGTTTATGTCAATAAGAGTAAAAGGCAGTTCATAATGGTGCAGCATAATACAGCAGACTAATTTTACCAGACATTTTAAATATCAAGTTTATTGCTGAAGTGGTAAAGAAATCTTTAAAAGCAACAAAGTATAGGGACAGAGAAGTCACCAGACACCCAGGAATATCTCTGAGCCAAGAAAGCTCTTTAGAGTAATAGTAAATTGTTCTTAAATTAAGTCACTAAGTAGCTTATTGACTACCATCTAAAAGCCTTTATTACTAAATTTATTTAATGTCTTGGATTTGGGAGATTGTTCACATCCCGCCATAACTGAGGGCCCACAAGTAATAGGATTTTCTTCCAGCCAACCTGGCTCTTCACAAAGAGAAGAAGGTAATACCTCATTAGCCTGAAATTTGTGGTACGGCAGGTAGCCCTGGTTGATATTTACCTTTTCACTATGTGTTTAAAAAAAAAAAAACACTAAGTAAATAGTGCAAATAAAGTTTGATCTTCTAAAGCATTTTAGCAGCAGCTATTTATGTATTTAAACAATGGTTATTATTTCTAAACCTCATATAACCCCTGTAGATAAAACTATATTAGTTAGAGTATGTATATAGAATTAGTTTAGCAGCATTTAGTTAGAAATACCTAATTTTAACCTAAATGAGCTCTTTCTTATCTAAAAGTAGATATGATTATGTCATAAATACCATTCCCCATACGAGGCCCTGAGTTCAGTCCTCAGCCCTGAAAAAAATAAAAATAAAAATATACATATACATGTATATCTGTATATCACTCTCCATTTAGTCCAAAATAGTGAGATTTTAAGTTGTATGGAATGTTTAACCCTGTGGTAAAGGCTGCTGTATAGGTTTTTAGGCAACGTGCCCTGTAATGCATAATTCTGATTCCTCATTGTATCTCTGTTCAAAGCACTAAACACAATATAATAGTAATGAATTTAATAGCATGCTGTTTTGTATTTTCATTATAAACATCATAATTTTATAGGTAGCAGTGTCTTGATTTATGGTCAGAAAGCATGTGCCTTAAATCCTCCACTCTAGACCCAAAGTTTGGGAAACTAATCATTTAATAAGTTATGACAGCCTCGTGATTATTTTTATTTCACTTGAGAGATAAGGACTGATCCTGAGAGATTTCTTCACCTAAAATAATGCCCAGGTATGAGTGCTAGGGCTTCTGGGGAGAGAACTGAAATCATGTATACTGTTATAGAGGTCAAAGCCATAAGCATCAGGGTTGTCTGAAATAAAATCAGTGAAAAAGTGTATTTTCTTACATATTATTTTAATTTAAAAATATATCTGGTACCACCAAAGGGTAACAGTGGTTTCTAACCAACTTCATATTTATAGCAATATATAAAAATTGTTATTGTGAGGCCTAGCATATTTTGCCACTGTTTTGTTGTTGTTGTTGTTGTTATGTAGGTTTAAAGGGGGTATGTTTTAATATTATGCATGTAAATACCTCCATTCGCTTTTTATTTTTTTATTTTTTGGTTCATATTTACTAAGAATTAATGTAAAAAATAACAATTCATTAACAACCATTACACATCATTGAACACTCACAGGGTAATACTGATTTGGGTGCTACTAGACTTTTAGCTAGCATTTGTCAATCTCAAGAATTCATGTAAAGGACAGTATTCAATCTAGTATATATTAAAATCTATTAGTTTAATGAAGGTTATTTATATACTGTCATACAGAAAGCCGTGACAGAAAGACCATCTGCATTTACCAGAACTTCTTTCTTCAGCTGTGAATAAATTGGTTAACATTTTTTATTCAGAATTCCATCTAAGGGAAGAAACTGGGATGTAAAATTAGTGCTATTGCTGGTATTGCAAAAACATTACTAAATTGGTTGATTCTGCTTACTATTTATATTAAGAGAGTTCTTTCACTAATTGAAATGGTTGACATTGAGGTGGTGTTGAGGAAGAATATTAACCTTCAAAGTCACTTTACAACAATCGTGCGGACTTGTGTTGAGGTTTGTTGCATTTTGAGCCCTCTTCATAATTTATGAGAAACAAAAACATAATGGGACAAAATTATAGAATAATCAGTATTTTTAACTTTTTATAAATAAAAAGTTTGGTCCTTCAAGTATCAATGGAGGATACTAAAATGTATTGACTTTTACTTTGGTCAAATTACTATTTTTGATCTGATTTTTAAATTTTCTGTAATTGAAATATTGTGAATTAGGAATATCTTTATAGATATATAGATAATGAAAGCTTAATGGTAAAATAAGTGTAATTCAGCAATATGATTTAACAAGTTTTATTCTCAACATAAGCTATAGTTTATTTTATCAGATTTATATGTAACCTTATAATGGAAAATGCTCTAAAAAGAATATCTAATCTACTTCAACTCTATTACCTACTACCCCTTACCCCCAGGACATATAAAAAAATGTATGTATTCGATCTTCTGTATGAATTTTGCCTTACTAAACATTGTGCCTTATTTTATTAAATTGTTTTGTTGGAATCCAGTTCTGTATTTTAAAAATGTAATAATTAACAAACATTTACCTTTTTAAAAAAATCTAAAATCCTAATAATGTTTGTATTTGCCTGTTGTTATATCATTGCTTATCTGTTTTTTGAATTTATTCAATACATGAATTCATAAATTAAAAAAAAAGAGTCAACTAGAAGGAACACAAGAATGCATAAACATAATGGATAATCTCTTTAAATAAATAGAAGATGTGAAAACTGCAAAGTAATGAAAAAAGAATTCACAAAATATTCAAGAGAACAAATAGGCCAAGAAGATCTAACCCACGTGTGTTTAGAGTCCCCAAGAAGGAAAACAAAATGGAGAAGATTTTTGAAACTATACTTCAAGACAACTCTCTCTTGAAAGAAATATTGAGAGTATATTCCAAAGTCACCTTTGGTACCTGAGAAATTTTACTTGGAATGGGGTAATTCTAACACTTTTGATTAAGTAGAGTCAGTGGTTGTAAAACTTAATAAAATTGTGAAGAAGGGGCTCTTCTAGTCACAGCAGGTATTTTTAATATAGTAATTAGGAATATAATTATGAAGATTATTAAAACAATGATCAACCTAAGGCTTGAATGAAATTACTAATAAAAAAGTTTTAGAAATGTGGATATATTAACTACAAATAGAGGTGCATCATTTTATGTATACCAAATTAACAATAGAATTTAAAGTTTCTAAGGTAATACATGTGTTTTTAAAATTATTTACGAAGGAATACATGAGTATTTTTTATTTGTTGAAAAATTTTAAAAAAAGCTTTGCAAATCAGATTAAAGTTCCCTTTCACCGCCACACTCTTCCATCTTCCAAGGGATCACCATGTTGCCATTTATTCTTGCAAATGATTAGCATATTTATGTGCAAACCATATATTCACATAATAAATTTATGTTTTGCACAGATTTCTTAAAACACCACAGAATATATTGATTGTTTGTTGGGTTTAAATATGGCTTTCCACTATATGTTTTGTTTTTTTCTACTTTTTCAGTATTACTAATAGTAGCTGACATTTTTTGAGTAAGTACCGTGTGCGAGGCAGGATACTTAGTCTTTTTCATATAATTTAGTCTCAAATCTTCATAATAACCTTCAGAGTTGTGTTAAGTGTTGGTTTTATATGAATAAAACCCCACTTTTTTATACCCTACATTTACATTAAATTACTTAATGTTAGTAATTTGGCATTCACACTTCATTTGGAATGATTGTTTTAACTTGGTAAGAATATAACTCTGAGTTCTGTTAATTTTGTTATTCTTGTGTAGCTGGCTTTTACCAATTGCCTGGAGGCAGGTATTTTCTTGTTGTCCAGAAGGCGGGAGTGTGAGGCTGACTCCTGCTCACCTTTTAAGAAAGATAAGGTGTAGTATGTGTCATATTGACCCATTCTAAATGAGTAACAGACAACCTCAGACATTTCCTCACTTGTCAATGGTTTTTAAAGCCCATCTCTGTGTTGGTTTCCTTATTTTGAGGACAGTAATATGATATAAGAACTAGTTTTAAGAAGCTTTGACTTTGAAAGATGCCTTTTGCTGTGCCTTTTGTCACAATGGTATGAGAAGATTTAGGCTTCTGAAATGGAAACATTTGAGAATTTTTATGAGAATTGGTATGAAAGGGATTCATATTGGCTGTGTTGAAAGAAAAAAAATGTGCTTATTATGTATAATAATCTTTTCAGTTTGGATGAGAATAATTTCAACATTACATGACAAAGTAAAGAACTTCTAGTGAATGGAGTATCTCTCAAAAAAACTTAAGTCTCAGCTTAGCTGCTTAAGTAGTAGCAGACCTTGAAAAAGCCTCTTTATACTATTTTAATCAAATCATGATAATAGTGTCTATTTATATAGTCCTGGGATTTAAATTACATAAAGTATTTTATACATTGCTAAGTACTGTACAGATGTGCCAATATTAGGCAGTATTTTTATGATTTTCAATGTCAAAAGGGTTGTTAAGGCTTATTACAATTTGCTTTTATTTTTGATGCCTCTTTACCAAAGACTTAACCTGCTTGTTTCGGTCCTTTATTAACTTGAAAGAGGTCAAACCATATTAGGGTTCTGTTATTTTCAGAATAAAGAGACCCTGTTTCTGAGTAATTTAACAGATGTATATCAATCGGCATTTCTTATGGCTGAATGCCAGAAAAGATCAGTTAGAGTAACTCTCAAGGAGAGGAGAAAGTATATGCTAAAGTTTCCAATAAATAACATCTCACTATTAGCAATACACTTGTGTTCCTAGGTCCTTTTGATCTTAAATATGTTAACAAATATTAACGTATATCCACTTACTAAAACATGTGTCAGTAAATTTTGTTGTAGATTTTGTTTGTTAAGCAGAATACTTAAAATTATCAAATTATCTTGTTTTGGTTTCTTTTTGGTTCTAATTCTTACTTTATTTTGAAATCTTGAATAGTGTTCAAAGAAGAAATGAGATTTTTATGTTTAACAGAGGAGCACAAGTTAAAAATAGTTAAGTTTTCATTTCCAGAGTATGCACTCATTTCCAGATGAAGAGACTAAGCTCCATGAAGTTTGCATTTATTGTACATTTTGGTCCAATTATAATGGGGAAATGGAAGCCCAATCAGAAGTCTGGAATATTTGGGTTTGGTTATTGTTTTCCTCTCTCTCATTCTGCTAATATTTTCCCAGTACAAGTGTTGTAGCAATTTAGAATATGTGAATGACTACCTTTAGCTTGTTATAGTCTGGAGATGACATTCTCTTTGTCAATGCTAGAGAAATTAAACATCAGTTAAGGCAACTGACATGCCAACAATTTAAATCTCATTTGCTGCTTTGAGGAATGTGTCATTTATTGTATATAGGGTATTCCTTGAAGAAGACTGTGTGCTTCAGAGGAAGTACTTTGCTGAGAAAGTACTTGTTGTTGTTGTTCCTTCCTCTGGATAATTCTGAAATGTCAACCCTTTTGACATTTATTGGTGATTTGCCTTGCCATTTCTGTATTCATTTTCTTCTTCTTTTTTTTATGGCAAAATGTCTTAAAGTTATAATAATGGAAGAAGTTAAATCTTCTTTCAGAGTGATCTATGAAAGTCTATTCCATATTTTAAACGTAGTCCATTTGGAAATATCACTGTATTTCTCCATTTTATCTGGTTTCCTCACCTATGAGGACTGTGTGTGTATGTGGGGGAAGGGGAGCATGCATTTTAGTTAATATATCTTAAATTCACCTGCTTATGGAAACTGAGCATTTCTCCTCTTTCTTAGACACAGGTGTGGTAACAATGTCTTTTTTTGTTTGTTTTCTTAGGATCCCAACCAGGGTTCTCTAAAGGTATTTGCAGTTACATCAACTTTTCCAAGTTAGCAACTAGAAATATTTTAACTTGACTATAGCTAAGCTACTCTTTAATCAGTATTAGAATACTGATCATTTGAATTGTCTTAAGTTTCTGACTTAGAATATTGAAGAAACTTTTACATTGATTAGGTAATGGATATAATGAGAATTTCTGATTCTATTGCCTGTATTTACTGTGGAGAGAATACTTTCCCTACAGAATGACTAGGAACAAGATAATAAAAAATGTAAGCTAAGATGGAAAGCCATTTTTTTGGTCAGCTTTATAGAAGACATGCTTCCCTACTTACGAATCTTCCAGTTATTCCATCTACCCATCCCTGTCTGATTCTTCAGGTTTCTTTGGAGAATATACTTAGTGCTCTGTTGAGTAAGGCAGTAATGCAGTACATGTGTGGCGATGTCAAAAACTGAAGGCTGTTTCCTAGAGCAGCCATATTTTATATTATGAACTTTTGCTTTGCACTGTGTGTGTGTGTGTGTGTGTAAGAAATGTATTTTTTTTCCTTTTGTCCAATCCTTCTCTGCTCTTGTATGTTAACAAAATAAGAAGGCAGCAGGACTGCATTTGTCAGAGGCAGTAGGAGGAAGTACAAAAATATTAAATGGTTACTGTTCACATTTCCCTCTGATCTTACTGAGATGTAATTCCTTTCTCTTCTTTTTTGATAGATACTGCTCCAAGTCCCTTTGTCATTAAACAGTTAATTCCTTCATAATCTCCTGTGCCCAAGCCCTAAGGTAGTCTATACCTCAGTGGCCTAGCCATAACTTTGCTCTCTCATAGAAAATAAAAAATGATGTGTAGTCATCAGTTATTTAGAGATAATACATCAACATTCTTAAAACTGATAAACAAATTCATTATTTTTATAGTAGAAAAACACTTCAAAATAAGAGAACTCATGTATAATGACATAATTTGGCGTAAACATACTTTATAATTAGAGTTACGAAAAATTGTGCTATGAATGGATAATTATGAATGTAACGCATTCCACTATTGTCATGTATGTAAGAAAACAAAAAAAGAGAACTAAAAAGAAAAAGAAAAACACTTTTCCCAAAGATTAACTGTTATTAGGTGAAGCTAAAGAGCAGTGTCATTCAACAAACATTTACAGAATATAATATAAGCAGCATTGTTCTTGGAATTGTGGGCTCTCCAGGTATGTGTACTATCTTATTTGTGCCATCTAAATTCCCCATACTTCTCAGTAATCAGGACATGTATACTAGTCAAGCCAAGCACTAACTTAAATTACACTAAATATGGTTGGATGCTAAGTGAGAGGCATGAACCAGAAGCAGATAGTTTAGGGAAGGGAGAAATGATTTTGGATTGAATTAGAGAGTGGAGTGTAATTTGTAGAGGAAACATGAATAGGATGTTAAACAAATAATTAGTATTTGGATATAAGGAGTGAGTAGGCTGACATTTATAAATAAGGGGAACAGTTCTCATACCTCTTGTTCCCAGCAGCAATATAGAAAAAAAATGGCAAAAACCTTAAATGGGTGGTGGAGACAATACACTTGTATTCTCCTGAAGTGGACTTCTAGCTTCCACTTAGAACCCACAACAGCTATTTTAGCTACCATAAGATCACTTCCACAGGAGATGCTTCTGAATTTCAGTAGAAAGACAGAAATAAGAAAGTTATATTGAAAAGCTGTCATTCATGACTACACAAAGGTTCATCCAATCTCAATGAAAAGTTTAATGGTATTCATTGCTGAGTGATATCTTGACTTGAATTCTAACATGTAAGAAGGTATTTCCAATTTCACTATTATTTGATCATATCTAGGTTTCTGTAGGTACTATAGATAAATTTCACAGCATGTTTTTGTTAACCTCTTAAAAATTTTTTTAGAGTAAAGTAATTATTCTACTAATATCACAGATTATTTTAATCCCAGTCCTTACTTTTGTGGAAAAAATTATAGAATTTACAGATATCTTTTAGATGTATTTAATTTTAAAAGGCAAATACACTAGCATATTTAGGGTCAATTTTTTTTCTTTCATTGCACAGCCAAAGGAAAAATCAAAAAGTTGTACAGAAATGAAGCCAGTTTTATTAACATAGTAAAGACAGAATTTTAAGGCAATCTGCTGATTTTATTCTTTTAGTTTTGACCAGTGGCAAATTGATGTGGCCCTGTGCATGTTTCTGAATCTCCACATATGTTCAACTGAATGACCTGCTTTCAGCATGACAATGGAGGAGAAACTATAACTAACTGGTTTCTCATACAATATTTTTGTAAAGTTCTATAGTTTTTAAAAAATATTACTAGTTAGTCAATAATTAAAGGGCTTAGTAGTCAGTTACTTTTAGAAACGGTGGGAGCAATCACAGTATATATGGATATTTTATTTAACCCAGAATTTTACAAATTTATTTGAACTTGGAAATACTCTATCTTCCTTCAAACTTCCATTGTTCCTTTCCTTTAAAAGCATGCTTATTAAAATCTCCCACAGGACAAGTCAGGAATTGTCACTAAGAAGTTTCCTACACACAGGCGTGTGCACACATATTATTTTGGTTCTTTCACTTTAGATTGCTCTAAATAATCAGGAGTTAACCAAGCATAGTAGAAGTTAAAGTTATTTTGGGGGGGAAAGAAAAGGGTAGGTTAGAGATAAAAATGAAACTTTCCCTTTGTACCCTGAATACTTGCTTTATATGCTCTTTCCCATTCGTCTAAATTCCTTTTGTAAACTCAAGAACAAAAAACAAGTGAAAAGGTGCTTATCCAATAGCGAGTCCTCCAGGTCAGCTGTCACTGCCACCGGAGCACAGAAGAGGAGCTGCAGGAGGCGCAGGAGCCGCAACTGCCTCCCAGAAGGAGTGGCCAAAGCGCAACAGACAAAGCTGCAGCTGGAGCACGCGAGCTGCTGGAGCCAAAGGTACCGCTGCGGTGCGGGAGGTAATGCGACACCTCCAGGGAATGGGAGAGAGCCACCAGAGCACGCAAGCCGCTGGAGTGTAGGAGGAGCCGCCGCCGCCTTGAATTTGCTGGAGTGCAGGAGGCAATCCTGCTGCCAGAGTGTAGGAGCCAATGAGGCTGCCACCAGAGTGCGGGACCCAACATCACCTTGTTGGTGGCATCGAGAATTCAGAATCCCCCAACGCTGCCAACAGAGTACCGGAGATGCTGGGGTGCAGGACCCAATGCTGTTGCAGCTGGAATGCAGGAGCTGCTGCCACCAGAGCTCAGAGCCGCCTGCTATGGGACACAAGCCTGAAGGAGGTGGCAGCAGTGCCTCTGTGAAGACAGATGATGGACCCAGACGTGGCACCGAGCAGGGACTACAGAACCTAAGGATAGTGGCTACATGAACATGACCAAGAGATGGTGGACCACACGACCCCAGCATTTTGAGAGGCACAAAAGACCTGTGTGCGAATGCCACCTTGAGCTCAGCTGCCAGGTAAGGACTGCACTCATTACCTGATTCTCAGTCAAGCCAGTGGCAGTAGTGGTTCCTTGGTTTATCTCCTTGCTAAAGGAGGAAACTATTTTATGCGCTACTAGGAAATAGGAAATGTTTTTGCTGGAGAAGTTGAAAGAAGAAACTTCGGAGAGAACAAATAAGATTGTTCTGTAAATTTGGGGCTGGGGTGGGGTTGAACCTGAGAAGGCAGTCTGCTGCCTACAAAATTAGAAAATCCTCATGGTTGCTAACATTGAAAGAGATTGGCATGCCCGCATTTTACCATTGATTTCCTTTCCTATAGTTTATGTTCACTTAAAGTGCTTAATTCTAATCTAATTACTATATACCTTGTGTGAAAGCATAAAGTATAGATAAGAGATTAGAAAACTTTAATGTTTAACATGGGATTTATTCAAATCCTGATTTCTTTTGTGTAATGGCTTAAAATCTGATGATTGATGTTGGTGGTGTGTTATATATGGAATTGTCTTCTATAGTATTTTTGAAAAATTTGAAACATTCAGAGTTAACATATTGGTCAGAAAATGAGTCTTTCAATCAAGAATTTTATACTGTAGTTAGTTGTATGTCAATATTAATAAGTTTGATATTGCATCTTTTAACCAAATTCAAATTCTTGCAGATTATACTTTGAGCACTTATTTATCTGCAGAGGATGGAAAATATTCTATATGTTACTGTTTTAGAAATGTATGTTAAATAAAAATATACTGAAATGCATTGAGAAGTCTATCTGAGATTTTTAAAAATTTTCCAAAATCTTGTTAAGTTCATAAAGTGTAGCTTTAAAAACAAATTTTATAAGATATAACAAAACATTCTTTTAAAGTAGTAGTCACAATTCTTTTATTTTGGTGGAGGAAAGAGTGAAGGAAAGCCGGAACTTTTTAAAAAACACAATTGGTGCAAGAAAATCTTTTGAGTAATATATATAAAACTGCACTGTTCAGTTTATTATCCATTTTACAGAAGGAAAGATGCAGGAATTTTTTCCTGCTTTAGGTAAATTTTAAGTCTGGTGAGTTGCCATTTTTAACTTGGTTTTGTTTTATGTGAGATTCAGATACACAGTGATATCTATCTGGTTCTTTGAAAGGCTTTCAGCTGCTGAGGAAGTGTATTTATGTTTTCAGTTCAAAAGAACTGATTCCCTGGAAAGCACTGAAAAAATGAGGACATTTCAGAATTATTTTCAGATTATTTTTTATATTCCTATTGATGCTATAAGTTATTATATCTGTTATAGGTGAAAAGCACTTTTTTAGAATATTTATTTTTTTAGGTGTAAATGGACACAACACAACGCGTTTATTTATTTATTTTTTATGTGGTGCAGGGGATCGAATCTGGTCCCCCTGTGCTAGGCGCTCTACCGATGAGCCGCAATGCCAGCCCTTAAGCACTTTTTTATGAAGTAAAAATTTAGACTATATTTAGAAAAAAAATAACTAGCTATATCTGATTTTTAAAAGATGTTTTGTCAAAAGCATAAATTAACAGAGGTGACAAGTTAATGGAGATGGACAAGAAAATAGCATATGCTTGCTGATATCAGAGCACATACAGGATTCCCTGGAGCCCTTAGTTTGGGCAATGATTTAGCAGATAAAACTACACATGACATATGTATTTTCTCTACACTAGAAGAAGCTACAAATTTTCATGAAAGGTTCCATGTCAATGCTAATACTTTACAAAAGCATTTTAAAATAACTAAGGAACAAGCTAGACAAATAATAAAACAATGTCAAAATTGTGTGACCTTTTTACCACAAGTTAATCTTGGAGTCAATCCTAGAGGATTGATACCTAACCATATTTGGCAGATGGACGTCACACACTTGCCAGAATTTGGAAAATTAAAATATTTGCATGTTACAGTTGATACTTCTTCTGGATTT
>NW_026000240.1:7632169-7637161 GCF_001458135.2 Marmota marmota marmota
AAAACTAAAGATATTATAGCTCATTGCTTACAAAATTTTGCCACTGTGAGCGTTCCAAAACAGTTAAAAACAGATAATGGTCCTGGTTATACTTCTACCTCTTTTAAACAATTTTGCTCATCATTTGGCATTACTCACATAACAGGAATTCCATACAATCCACAAGGACAAGGCCTAGTTGAAACAGCTCATCAAACTATTAAAATGTATTTATTAAAGCAAAAAGAGGGAATTGGGAAGGGGTACATATCCCCCAAAGATAAACTTAAAATAACCCTTTTTACTCTAAACTTTTAAAATTTGGATTCATCAGGGCTTAGTGCTATGGAAAGGCATATGTATCCAAAAAATGTACATAAGCCTAAGGTACTTTGGAAGGATATTCTAATAGGACAATGGAAAGGTCCTGACCCAGTAGTTGTCTGGAGTCGGGGGTTCTGTTTGTGTGTTTCCACAGGGAGAAAAGCAGCCAATTTGGATTCCAGAGAGACTAACCAAAGCGATTTCTACAGACCAAAAAGAAGATGATTTGACTCAAATCCATAACGGCTGATATCCAGAGCTCCAGCTTGGCTATTCTTACATCTGTGACAGTGATTCTCCCACACCTGGAGGCTAATGAATAATGAACACCATTAAGGCCTCTCTCAAATGTAAAAAACCTTGAGGCTTGCTTGTGGGAATACCTTCAGACCCATATGCAAGTTACAGAAAAAAGGATGGGATATCCAAATAAGAGTCAAACCCAGGTGGTAACCAGGATGCTTTTTTCAATATCTATTTTGTTATTGCCTTTTCCCGCATCATAAAGTTCTATTTTATTTTTTGAGCTCATACAGACCTAGGTTAATGTTTTTCTGATCAGTTTTATTTTTTGACTGTGGAGTTTTTAAACATTGCAATGGAGATTTCACCTGTGTAAAGCTACAAGGCCTTTACTACTGTCTTATGTGTTGTATATTTGTGTGCACACTTGTGTTTTGTGTTGTATGTCTGTATGTGCGTATGTCCATATATCATACATGAGGAGTGCTCATGAAAAAAATGGATCCAAATATTTTTTTATTCATGTGACTTAAATGGTTTAATTTAAATTGGGTAAACAGCTGTTGAGGATTGTTCTAATATGTGAACAAATAAGGAGGTTAACAGATCTGTTTGTTTACTATCACCTTTTTTTTTCATTATATTTAATAATTCGGTTCAGGATAATGTAAATTGCTCAGAAAATTGTTTTCTTAGTGCCTGTTGGAGTGTTACATAGTTTTTTTTTAGCCATCATTGCCAGAATTCCTATCTTCATCCTAGTGCTGGTGAAGACAAAGATAAAAACAAACTACAGCTTCTTTGATTGCTATCACAGTAAACTGTATAAACTGATACATCAATGAATAATAACTCAACAAGTAATGCTCAATCAAGGAGTCGATTTACTTTGGGAGGAAATGGACATATTGATAGATTCCTCTACTTTGAACTGCTTGCAGAACTTGCCTGGACTATGTATCACTTGTGTGCATTGTGAACTATCTGTTGGTGCAGCGAATTTTGGTAGTGCCAGAGTGATGGTGTCACCAGTGGTACAGTTTTTCCAAAGGATCCATCATTTGGCTCCTCCCTTCTGCTAGTGATGGTCTAAAATTTGGGGGCCAAAAGAGGTGAGGCAAAGAACCTCACCCCCCCACACACTGGTGCATAGGCCTATGCACAAGTATGGCTGTATGCTGGACCGGTAGTCAGTGACAAGTAAGATCCAATTGCAGTGGTACCAACCTACGATGGGAGGCTGACGCCTTGAGGTCAGCTCATCCAATGACGGGTAAGGACCATATGTAGTATTGGACAGCCTAACAGGCATGGTCCCTAAGCCACATTGCTTGTTGTTTAATTAAACAGAAGGGGGGAGACGTTGAGAGCCAAGGCAGGTCAGAATGACACCTGGCATTTGCCAGAGGGAATGTTTGAAAGGTGACTCCTGGGAACCATTGAGATGATGATTTGAGTTAAGCTATATATAATTGCTGTGATGCTGGATTGATTGTATTGTATATTTGACCTTTAGGGGCGGCTCTTGCTGCCTCTGGCGCCCGCTACTTTGGAGTTCTCGCGCTACTTTGGAGTTCTTGTGGGGATTGCCAGAGAGTTCCCATTGGTTGGGGAAGTGCCAGAGAAGGGATTTCCAGAGGAGGGATTTCCCGTTGGTGTGTGATGTGTCCCAGGGGAAGGGCCGCGTTGGTGGCATTGGCAGAAAAGCACGCATGCACTGCCAGTGAGAGTTGAAATGAAGTTGTTGCTGTTTGAACCTACAGGGCTTTGTGGCAGCTTGGTTATTCGTGCCCAGCCAGACTGTGGCACTGCCTTTCCAAATCAATAAAGTCACCTGTTTATAAAAACACGTCCACAGGTGTTTGAAGATACTGCCTCCAATTCCTTTCTGTCTGCCCAGAACAAAAGTCTGTCCAATATGACCACCAAAGTGAAAAATCCCCCCCACTCAAGCAAGCTCTAGCAATAGAAATCCAGTCACTCAGTGGGAGTGGTTGAGAACAGAAAGTCTCAAGCAAGCACTGCATTAATGGTGAATTTGGACCACAGACCTCACAGGCGTTTTTAAACTCTTTAATAGTTTTAAAAGGAATTACCGCGTGGAGGTGAACATGCTGGTCCTGATCATTAACCTGTTGAAGAACTGGAAAGAGTTGAAAGTCACTAGTATCTTACCCAGCTTCCTGTGCCTTTCTAATTCCCCACTAGAACAGAGTAAGTAATATCATCACCATCTCAGAGTATCTATTAAAATCCCCCCTTTTAACAGACAATGGCTGAATTCAAATGGACGGGGCAGGTGCTGTTAAGCACAGCCTGTTAAAATTCCCTGGAAAATCCTGGACTTCATAGTTGATTCCTCTCCCTCAGATTGCGATTCCTCCATGGATTCTTCCCTGTTGCCATCTTGAATCTGAGCTTGTAAGTCTCCTGCAGGAGGACTTTCTATCTCTCTATGAATCTCCTCTGGATTCTCCTCTCCAGAAGAAGGACCTTCTATCCCCCGGAGGCTCTCTCTCTATGGTATTCCTTCTGACTACTCCCATTTGATTTAGGCAAGCGTACGTTTTTTACTTTCGGGTTTGCCCCCAAGGATTTTTGTTGGAATATAATTTGTTTTAGTCTTTAACTGGTTAGAGGAAAAGACTTTTCCTTAGCCTCAGGCAATTTTTCTATTTGAATAGACTCAATGGCTCTCTGAATACCTTCCAATAGATCTTCCAGGGGCCACAGACTATGCCCCATGTAATCAAAAAGACAGATCTCTAAAGCAGGTCAAACCTTTTGAATATTCTCAAAATTTCCAGGTAATTCAATAGAAAGGCAAATTTTATGTAATTTCCTTCCTAATTTGTCCCACATATGGAAATTTGGTGAATCTTGGTCACAAAACTTAGGGCAAAATTCACTTACAACCTTTAAGAATTGTAGCAACTGAGTCTTATAACTTGCTTTCCCTTCTGATTAATTATTGTCTCTAAAATAGTCAAATACATATCTTTATCAGTAGAAGACGAATTCCCCATCATTAATTTTTTTTTAAGTCCCTTCGTTCCAAAACTGCCTGGTACTTCCGTGACCCTAAAAATTGTCACAAATTCTGAATTTGTAGAGCATGCTCTCTAAGTCAACCTAGTCGCTTTAACTCATGAGCCTCACTTCAGGGCGCCACCTCTACCATTCGACCAGCACTGGCTTCATTAAAGAAGGTTCGATTCATGAGTAAATGGTAGGTAGTTCTAAATGAAAGAGACAAGACTCTAATTACCTTTAATACCAGCTCTGGGAGGGCTTCTCCTAGCTCCCACCGCCAGTCACCAAATGCGGTAATGAGGTTTACTGAAGAGGCTAGCAAGAGGGAGAACATGCCAGGGAGTGGACTTTTATTGAGAAACAAAAAATTCCAGAGAAAATCCCATCCAATGAAGGTTAAGGGGGGCAGCAGCCCAAGGTCAGGGGCAACGATTGGGTCTTCGGGGCAGTGTCCAGAAACGCCTCTGCACTGACAAGCCCTCGGACCTGGAGAAGGGTGGGGAAATCTCTGACACAGCTGTGTCTAAACGCCTCTCACCTAGCCATGGAGGTAACTCAAATCACGTGCGAGGATGGCCTCCCACAAATATTGTTTTGTTTTACTTAACTGTCATTTACAGAGTTGGAAGCTGATTTAGTAAGTGGTGTTTTGTTTAGAACAGCCTTTCACCTTTTTTCTCTTGAAGCAAAATGTTGTTAGAGGACTGTATCATGGTATTTCGCTATTTCCATTCGGATTTAAACCTGAAATTAGATTCTTTCAAGTTGACTGGTATAAGACATGAACTATATGAGAAAATATTCACCAATAGTAGTTAGGGCAAAAGTAGTTCTGGATAACAATCAGTGAGTGATCATCAGTTCATTTTATACAGACCATAACTGCGGAACTTTCATCCACTCACTTAGAGAAAGTAATATTTTATGCTGGCAAGTAAGGACTGATTTGACAACCAGTGTGACTCTTGAGGGAAAACAGAATTATTAGATTTATTAAAAGTGTAGACTTTCTTTTGCAAGACCCTAATTTTTTTCATTTCTATTAATTTTGGGCTCAAGTATCAGGCAGATTCTTCACTGTGCTTCAAATGTTTTAATAAAGCTGCTTCTTATTTTTAAGAAGGAGGTTATACTACTGCATTCATTTTAGGTTTAAATGTATACTTTAAACACATGCACACACACACATTTAGAGAGCATATTTAATATTTGAATAAAGCTTTAACTATAGTTAGGGTATTTTTAATACATGTTCGTTCTTGGTCTCTATTGGGGAAAACTTGTACAAAGTGTTCTCTGTGTATTGGTGCAGGTTGCCCAATTGTCACTTGTTGGCAATGATATAGAAGTTGAAAGTGAGCAGTTCAAAAAACTTAGAGTAGTTTAGCAGAGTCATTTTATGAGTATCAAATC
>NW_026000240.1:7637170-7647721 GCF_001458135.2 Marmota marmota marmota
AGGAAGAGGAAGAAGAAGAAGAAGGAGGAGGAGGAGGAGGAGGAGGAGGAGGAGGAGGGAGGAAGAAGAAGAAGAAGTCATCAACGACGACTCAGGGAAAATGGGAACAGAGTGAGTTTAAATTGTGGTTTCCAATTCCAAAATGTTTCCTGAGAACTGCAACTTTCTTTGTATTTGAGAACTCCTACTTCCATGACATGTTTAGTAGTGTTTTCTGGTTTACTCTTAATATGCTCTAGTTATTGTTTTATGGGAAAACTAGTTGACATGCCCCACAAGATTGAAAATCAATGAAAATCTTTCATTAAGCATAAAGTTCCTTTCACATTTGCTACAATCATAGTAAATACACTTCTTTGTATAAAGGGACTGCCTTTGTTGGGCATTTAAAATATCCCCAAAGGCTAGATGACATACATGAAACTCCCATTGTTGTTTATGGAATAGTGGATTAATCCAATTCAATTCTGTACTCTTTAGAGTACAATAGAATGGAAATAATTTACTCATAAGATTCATATTTAAACCATCTTTATTTCCAAAATACTATCCTAAGAATTATAGTTTTATTTAGCTTCAATCGGAGCAAAAGTATAATCACTTACTTAAGTAAAAGCACTTCCTTAAAAACTAAAAATGAGAGGTAAGTCAAATTACATTTGAAGAGAGATCAAAAACATCAGGTTTCTTGTTGGTGTTCAGTAGCAGGCTCACTTGAAGGTGGAATGAAGCCTGAAGGGCACTCACTTCTACTTTCAGAATGCGGGGGTGGGGGGAGGAAATCCAGCTCTTGGGGGAAGGTCATGAGGAAAATACCTCCATTCATAGACATCTGGCATTGGAAAAAATGGAGGGGGTGGTGGGCCCGGTGGAAAATAATCTCGAGGTGCTCCATACCTGTTTCCTGGAGGAGGCGGAGGGAAAAATGGTCCTCTTCTCATGAACTGACTCCTCGGGTCCACAGGAAACAATTCACCTCTGACTGGAGGGAAAGGTGCCAACAATGAGCAGGAGCCAGTTGCTTGGTTTTCAGCAGGGAGAGATGAATCGGGCACATTGGAATCACCAAGATCGATTTTGGTCTCCTTTCTACTGGATTGACTTTCTGAAGACATAGGCCCATCCTCTTTATCCAAAGAAGGCATATTAGAACCTCTGAGTTCTGCTGGTCGCGATGGTCTACCATAATTCGAATAACATCCACCTTGCCAAGGAGGACGCAATGGTGAGGGACCATTGGGGGAATGCTTTCTGCCCAATGCTGCATTTGAAACACCAAGTGCACAGGGATCTTCCTCTACAAGTTCAAATTGAAGCTCCCTTTCAGTTAACTTTTGTCCATTGCGAGCGTTTTGTTTCATGAAATAATGGAGGTTTCTTTCAGCAATCCAAGCTGCCAACTCACTCTCATGTGCTTTTTTTCTCAGAGTAAATAATCTTCCCCTGACAGGACTGAATGGTTCTCTCCAATTCTTCTTTAAGATATTTGGCTCGCTTTCTGTAGGTCTCCAGCTCTTCTCTTGTATGGCCCATCTCTTCTTTGACCTTGGAAAGTTTCTCCTCTTGCTCCACCCGGTAATTTTCCTCTACTCTGAGTTTCCCATGGAGTTTCATCATATTTTCTTGATAGCATTCCATCATGACTTTAACTTTCTGCTGAAGGTTCTCTTTCTCACCTTCAAGCCGTGTATTTTCTGACAGCAAGGTTGCCTCTTCAGTCTTCAGACTTCTAATCTGTTCTCTAAGGTCTTCCTTTGTTTTCTCTACTTCAGATAAGAAAGCACGAGTTTGATATCTTTGTCCTTCTAAGGTTTCTAAGGAGGCCTTTAGCTTAGCACCATCAACCAGTTTCTTCAAAGCTCCTTTGGGCTCATCATCCAAGTGAGCACCAATTCCTGATTCACTCGTCATTCCCCATTCCAAGTTCCCAATGTCTGTTTGGGCTCCCTTGGTTGGAGAAGACCTATCTTTCATCTTCAGCAAGCCTTCAGTCAGAGACTCCATGTGATTTTCTTTATCACTTCGAACTTTTTCTGCATGGACTTGAGAGTCTTCCAATGTGGTGCTCTCTTTACATTGGACACGTCCTTGTTCCCTCCATGCTTCAGCGTCTCCTTGTAAGATCGGTTTCTGACTTTGCTGAAGCCGGGAACTTTCATCTAAAGCTTCTTTCATTGCCAGAATAAGTCCTTCCTCACTCATTTGAAGCAGTCTCAAGTTTGTTTTAGTTTCAGCTATTTGTGATCTGAGGGATTCTGATTCACCTTCAAGGGACTTTATCCTTTTCGATATATCTGCCATGATTTCATCCTGTTTACAATGTTTGGCCTTCTGTTCTTTTAGCTCTTTTTTTAGAAAGAGTCTTTCATCCCCATGGCTAGGTTTGGACCTATGCAGCTTTTTATAGGTTGCCTCCAAATTTGGGGCTTCTCTTGGACCCTTCTCAATACTGCCACCCTTTAAAGTTGACTCTAAGACTTCATGGTCTTTTTGAACAAGGCTAACTTTTTCAAGTAGTTCACATTTTTCTTCAATTCGTCCAGAAAGTTTTAGAGCCAGCTGTTTTTCTCTTTCCACATAAAGTCTGTTTCTAACACACTGAAAACTTCTCCACAAAAACAAGAGAAGAGCAAAACATCCAATAGCTCTACACATCACCAACTCCCACGGAACGCCAGAAGGATTAGGGCCTGGCTTCATGTCTTCAGACAATGCTGCCACAACCCTGCCTACTTCTTCCAGGGCCACCCGCTAATATGGCTGAGGGGCAGTCCTTGGTGCCGCCATCATGCCAAGATGGCTCTGTCTGTTGCCACCACAACAATGCCTGCCCAGGCAGGCCAACATAGGCTGTAGACATTCAGGTGTTTGCTCAGGAACTCAAACCTGCACCAGGCAACGGAGCAGACCACTGAGAACCCCTACAAGGGGGGTGGGTTGTGATGGGGGGAGCTGGGGTGAAGGACTCCCAGGAGCCTTGTGGTGCTCAAGTGCCCATCAGGGGAGTCTTGGCCCCTTTCTTTCCTACCCAGTGCATCCAGAAGTGCCACGGGTTCAGGTCCCTTCCACTCTAGCCAGAGAGGAGTCCTCTCTGTGCCTCCCACCCCTGAGTTTGGTTTAGGCCAGACCAAGGTGGAGCTTCTTAAGTTTCTATACAGTCATAATACCACTCAGTTTGATGTCATGCAAATTCTAAAGCTTTCTAAACTGTCTCAACAGATTTTATGTCATATATTTATATTTGTACTGCTTGCCCTTTTGCTTTAATGACCCATTGCTTTCCCTGCTTTTGTTCTCTCCCTTTTTCTTCCTTCCTTCCTTCCTCCCTCCCTTTCTTCATTTTTTCCTTTTTTTCTTCCTTCTTTACTTCCTCCCTTCCTCCCCCCCCTTCCTTCTTTTTTCTCCCTTCCCTCCCTTTGCTTTTCTTGCAGTATTGGGCTTTAAACTCCAAGGCCTTCTGCATGCTAGGCCAGCCCACTACCACTCAGCTATATCCCCAGACCTTCTGACTCTTTCTAGGAAGGTCATTTGAATTATTTCTAAAGGAAAAAGCTCTCATGATACACTACTTTCTTTCTTTCTTTTTTTCTTTTAAAGCTGGGTTAATGACTTATTTTTCATTTTTTTAAGTTTACCCATAACATTGTTTTTATTAAGTTTTATTTTTTTTATAGAGCAAGCAACCATAAAAATTAAACAACTGGTTAAATAAGAACTGTTATTTTAGATCATTGTACTGTCATTTTTTTACTTTATTTTTTAATTTTTTTAGTCATACATGACAGCAGAATGTATTTTTACATATAATACATACATGGAATGTACATACATCAATCATATTGTCTATTCTATTCTGCTGCCCTTCCTATCCTCCTTACTCCTCCCGTCCTCTCCCATCATTTCTGTCTATCCAATCTAATGTGACACACGTTTTTTCTTTTTCTCATTAGAACATCATATATGTATTCTGTATAACAATGTACTTCTCCTTCCATCTTCCATGCAACTGTCCTTCTCCCTCTTTTTCCTTCCCACCTTTCTTCCCTGTGGTGAGCCGCTTCTGCCGTTTATGCAAATTATGGTCACCATTACACGATGGCGCTGGCTCCGCTGTGGTCTGTGACAAACAACTCCTTGTTTGGGAGAGTTGGCGCATGACTTTTCATCACTCTATGAGAAAGCTCCACGTGGCTGCTTTGCATTGGGGCTTGAGATGCTTTATTAAGGCTGGGAGGGGCATCCGAGGGAAGACGAGAAGAAGAACTATCAGGGGCCTGAATAAAAAAGTTGCTGAAAGAAGATTCTTGGGTTGCGTCTTTCTTGCGGGCAAGAAGTCGCGCGCAACAGCGCAACACTTCCCTATTTAGTGGTAGTCTTCTTCTCATGCTCTTCCTCCCTATCCCATTTTGAGTCACCCCCCTTATATCAGAGAAGACATTTGGCATTTGTTTTTTAGGGATTGGCTCACTTCACTTAGCATAATCTGCTCTAATGCCATCCATTTGCCTGCAAATGCCATGATCTTGTTATTTTTTAGTGCTGAGTAATATTCCATTGTGTATAAATGCCATATTTTTTTTAATCCATTCATCTATTGAAGGGCATCTAGGTTGGTTCCACATTCTAGCTATTGTGAATTGTGCTGCTATAAACATTGATGTGGCTGTGTCCTGTAGTATGCTCTTTTTAGGTCTTTTTGCTATAGTCCGAGAAGGGGAATAGCTGGGTCAAATGGTGGTTCCATTCTCAGCTTTCTAAGGAATCTCCATACTGCTTTCCAAATTGGCTGCACCAATTTGCAGTCCCATCAGCAAGGTATGAGTGTACTTTTTTCCCCGAAACCTCGCCAGCACTTACTGTTGTTTGATTTCATAATGGCTGCCATTCTTATTGGAGTGAGATGGTATCTTAGAGTAGTTTTAATTTGAATTTCTCTGATTGCTAGAGATGGTGAGCATTTTTTCATGTATTTGTTGATTGATTGTATATCCTCTTCTGAGAAGTTTCTGTTCAAGTCCTTGGCCCATTTGTTGATTGGGTTATTTTGTTGTTGTTGTTTAACTTTTTGAGTTCTTTGTATACTCTAGAGATTGAGCTCTATCTGAAGTGTGAGGGGTAAAAATTTGTTCCCAGGATGTAGGCTCCCTATTCACCTCACATATTATTTCTCTTGCTGAGAAAAAACTTTTTAGTTTGAATTTGTCCCATTTGTTGATTCTTGGTTTTAACTCTTGTGCTATAGGTGTCTTATTAAGAAATTTGGGGCCTGCCCCCACGTGATGAAGATTAGGGCCAACTTTATCTTCTTTTACATGCAGAGTCTCTGGTCTGATTCCTAGCTCCTTGATCCATTTTGAGTTGACTTTTGTGCATGGTGAGAGAAAGGGATTCAATTTCATTTTGTTGCATATGGATTTCCAGTTCTCCTAGCACCATTGTTGAAGATGCTATTCTTTGTCCATTGCATGTTTTAGCACCTTTGTCTAATATAAGGTAGTTGTAATTTTGTGGATTTGTCTCTGTGTCCCTATTTTGTACCCTTGGTCTACCAGCCTGTTTTGGTGCCAGTACCATGCTGTTTTTGTTACTATTGCTCTATAGTATAGTTTAAAATCTGGAATCACGATCCCACCAATTTCACTCTTCCTGCTTAGAATTACTTTAGCTATTCTGGGTCTCTTGTTTTTCCAGATGCGTTTCATGATTGCTTTTTCCATTTCTGCAAGAATGTCATTGGGATTTTGATGGGAATTGCATTGAATCTGTAAAGTGCTTTTGGTAATATGGCCATCTAAATAATATTAATTCTACCAATCCATGAGCAAGGTAAATCCTTCCATCTTCTAAGGTCTTCTTCTATTCTTTCTTCAGGGTTCTGTAGTTTTCATTGTATAGCTCTTTCACCTCTTTTGTTAAGTTGATTCCCAGGTATTTTTTTTTTGAGGATATTGTGAATGGAGTAGTTGTCCTCATTTCCATTTCAGAGAATTTGTCACTGATATACAGGAATGCCTTTGATTTATTGGTATTGATTTTATATCCTGCACTTTGCTGGATTCATTTACTAGTTCTAGAAGTTTCTTGGTTGAATTTTTTGGGTCTGCTAGGTTTAGGATCATGTCAACTGAAAATAGTGCTAATTTAAGTTCTTCTTTTCCTATATTTATGCCTTTAATGTCTTTCATCTGTCTAATTGCTCTGGCTAGTGTTTCAAGAACTATGTTGAATAGAAGTGGTGAGAGAGGGCATCTCTGTCTTGTTCCAGATTTTAAAGGGCATGTCTTCAACTTTTCTCCATTGAGAAAGATGCTGGTCTGAGGCTTAGCGTATATAGCTTTTATCATTTTGAGGTAATTTCCTGTTATCCCTAATTTTTCTAGTGTTTTGAACATAAAGGGATGCTGTATTTTGTCAAACGCTTTTTCAGCATCTATTGAGATGATCATATGGTTCTTATCTTTAAGTCTATTGATGTGTTGAATTACATTTATTGATTCCTGTATATTGAACCAGCCTTGTATCCCAGTGATGAATCCCACTTGGTCATGGTGCATGATCTTTTTGATATGTTTTTGTATCCGATTTGCCAGAAGTTTATTGAGGATTTTTGCATCTAAATTCATTAGGGATATTGGTCTGAAGTTTTCTTTCTTTGAGGTGTCTTTATCTGGTTTGGGAATCAGGGTGATGTTGGCCTCATAGAATGAATTTGGAAGTACTCCCTCTTTTTCTATCTCCTGAAATAGATTGTAGAGTATTGGTATTAGTTCTTCTTTAAAGTTCTTGTAAAACTCTGCTGTGTATCCGTCTGGTCCTGGGCTTTTCTTGGTTGGTAGTCTTTTGATGGCTTCTTCTATTTCCTCACTTGATATTGGTCTGTTTAGGTTGTTTATATCATCCTGACTCAATCTGGGCAGCTCATATGCCTTAAGGAATTTATCGATGCCTTCACTATCTTCTATTTTATTAGAGTATAGGTTTTCAAAATAATTTCTGATTATCTTCTGTATTTCTGAAATGTCTGTTGTGATATTGCCTTTTTCATCCCATAAGCTAGTAATTTGGGTTCTCTCTCTTCTTCTCTTTGTTAGCATGGCTAGTAGTCTATTAATCTTTTTAAACTTTCTATAATATTTTATCTTCTCCTGATATAGTTTTCTTTTGTAAATGCTGTGTTGAACATAAATAAATGAAAATTATTTTGTCCTTTGTCTGACTATTTGCTTTAAATTACTTAATTTGTACAATATTGATTTCATATTTTTCCTATGTGAGGGTTAATTGCTCTTGACAAATATTATACATTTCTAATTAAAAACAGGATAACATATGCTTGAAGGCTTGTTGCAATATTATACACATAGCATTGATTTCAGTGCCTGGCAAATGCTTCTCAGAGTGAATGACTGAAGCAACAATGACTACTATTATCACCAGTGCTACTGTTATTATGTTACACCTGCAAATAGCTTTTTTATTTCTTGACCTTTAGCTGACTGTGAGTTACAATATATTACATAACCCTAGGAAGAAAACGGAACTTTATTCATTGAAATCTTTGCCAACTCCAAATGAATGATGTCATCATAGTTACTATTCATTGAAAGATTTTAAGTTTGTAACTCCCATTTTGGGACAAGTGATTTCTTTTTTCATTTGTTTGTTTTTCTTTTAGACTTCCAAATGATTTACAAAGATAAAGATTTGATCTTACAAGATGTATATGTCTGTTAGTGTATGTAAAGCTAGATATCAAATTGTTAAAATGTAATACAATGGCTTTTTAAACTAAATTTATTAAAATGCCTAAGTTTGAAGTTATCTCTCTTATTTTAGAGCAGCCCTCATGTTTGCTGTGGAACACAAATCAACACAAATAGTTGAGCTGCTTCTTCAATGTGGTGTTAATGTGTGTGCTTCAGATAATTGTGGAGAGAAGAAGAAGAAGGAGAAGGAGAAGGAGAAGGAGAAGGAGAAGGAGAAGGAGAAGGAGAAGGAGAAGGAGAAGGAGAAGGAGAAGGAGAAGAAGAAGAAGAAGAAGAAGAAGAAGAAGAAGAAGAAGAAGAAATAATAATACAATTCCCAGACTAGCAGAGGTAAAAACACCTAGCCACAACCCATCTTCAGTGTGCTGTATCTTAAGCTCCAGGTAGCTCTCCTTTTTCCATCCATACCCTTGTTCTATTGTGTGTGGATGCAAACCCATAAAAGACACCAGGCTGCAGGGATCCTGATGTTGTATCATCAAACACTGATCCCAGTTTCCCAGAACATGTGTTGGTAAGTGTGTTACTTATTTTTTCACACAACACCCCACTCTTCAAAGGGGATTGTAGCAGCAGGAAGGGGTGAATCCTAGGTTGACAACCAATTTCAAGTGGTTGGGAGAAATGTTAGGTAGCCAAGGAAAAAGAAGCATCTTCTGTGAACTCTGCCCCACCCCACCTCAGGCAGCCATGGGGTGGCTGTTTGTGCCCTCGTGTTTCAGTGGAGGCAAGTTGGGTCAAGTCGACAGCATGACTGCACTTAAGAGCTGGCTATCAGCAGTGCCTGCAAAACATGCACATGAGAAATGACTTCACGGTTGGAGACCAGCTTACCATCAAGCATATTAATTTAAGGGAAAATGAACACAGGACCTAGATGGAAAACAAAACAACAAAAAATGAAGTAGTTTGGCAAGTAGAGTCACTCAAAGAATGAGTAGTCACCAGCAGAGGGAAGGTTCAGACTTCTTTTAATATAAATAATCTCAATTAGGAAAATATGAACATGTGTCTATGCATGAATGTCCTATGAGTTCCTGAAAAGTATGTGGGATTTTTCTCCTTTTGGATAAAATGCCTATAAGAGACAGGAAAAGGGACTTTTTCTTTCTCTTTCTAGAGGTATACTCTTGTGAATATCTGCTTTTGATGGCTAACTTTATGGGAAAGGTCTGTATTTCTTTAATTTTGATGGTTAACTTATCCCAAAGGACTTAATTATGTCTTTCATTTTCCCCTTTTCCCTTTGGTTTCTAATATGACCAGCATTAGACCTTGCTGCTGTCTTTTGGCATAGAAATTCAAGATTTGCATCCTAGCCAACTGGAGAGTTTATCATTTTAACAAGGGGGCCATCTATGTAGGAGGGCTTTGTTAGTCTCCTAATTGCTCAATCAGTGGTGTGTGTGTGTGTGTGTGTGTGTGTGTGTGTGTACGCGCACATGTACACACACATATGCTGCCTCTCCCAATTCTACACATTCTTTGAAGGTATGTCCTTGCCATGTGGATGTCCTCAAGCACAATGCCTATCAGTGTCCATAATTCCTAAAGATAGTCCCAGATTTCAACTTCTTTTGACATATACCATAAATACATTTATATTATTTAGGTTGATCTTTTTGCCATAGAAAACACTGTCCAGAGGAAGTATGTTCTCAACTAGCCTTTCTCTTGAAATCCAAAAATTAGTATTTGGAAAATCATGCATGTTTATTCAACAAGCATTCTGAAATGCCTACTGTGTGCCAGAACAACAGAGCCCATCCCATAGATCAGAGTTAACTGGTTGTTGTTTTCTCCAGGTCCAAAGGAATGCCAAAAGCAGAGCAAGCTTCTGTATTTGTAATAATGGAATTGCAGCAACATGTCACTTATTTAAAACAATAACAACTATTGAGAGCCACAGCCAAGTTGGGATGGCGCCTAGCATTTTGCCAGTACTTTTGAGTTCTCGCGGAGTTCCCGTTGAGTTCCAGTTGAGCTCTCCCGGGGATTCCTGGAGAGTTCTCATTGGTGGGTGAAGTTCCTGTAGAGGGAGTTCCGGTTGGTGTGTGGCATTCCTGGAGGAGCCGCGTGGGTGGCGTTCGGGAGAGTTCCCAGGGAGCGTGTGTGGAGTGTGCTGGTGGAGTTCAGAAATAAAGTTTGTTCCTGCTTGAGTGGCTGGTGATTTGTGCCCAGCCAGACTGTGGCAAACAACTAACTCATTGCCTGGAAGTAGCCTGTGTTCCCAGCACTCCAATATGCATTACAGAGATCTGTGGTGCTATAAGCATGGGTTACAGAAGTTGCAAAAGGATACTTTGTGACAATGTGCCAAGCAAGACCTTATTTCACATTTAATGCTTTGTAGGAAGAAGAGAACAGGAGAGGAGTCTTTGGAGCAGACAGGAGAGTTCAGTTGTGAAAAGCAAGGAATCCATGCCCTCCATTGCTAGAGATCTCCAAGTCACTCCCTGGTTTTACTGAGCTGGGTCCATGTGCGATCTGGAAAATGGAAGAGAATATTTACAAAAGAAAATACATTTTTCAGGTGGGTCTTTTGTGATGTACTCCTGAAAGCTGTCATGGAGATAAGTTTCATAATGGGTCTTTTTAGCAGTAGCTCTGAACCTTCTATTTGACCCTTTGAATTGAATTATTAATCTGTGGTCCAGACTCAAACCTCCTGTGTTTCTTATAACTAATAACCTTATTTCCCTAATCTTAAAATCTATCTTCTGTTTAAAATAGATGATTTTTTTAAAAGAGAGAGAGAGAGAGAGAGAGAGAGAGAGAGAGAGAA
>NW_026000240.1:7649737-7660572 GCF_001458135.2 Marmota marmota marmota
GGGGGGGGGGGGGGGGGAGATGGCAAAGCAGAAATAAGTCTAAGCTGATTTTTTTTTCTGTGAAGTGCTATTTTCCAACCACATAATAAGCATTTTATGTCCAACAAATTTGCTTCAGTTTCTTCAAATTTCCTTTTGATACTCATGAATGTCTTTTTCTGTTCTTTGAACTGTAAATTTTTAAATGATCTTTCATTAGTTTTTTTCATGGTATTTCAGGCTTAAATTTAAATTCATTAAGTTTAAAATTGAATTTTGTTGTAATTCAGTTTTAACAAGTCAAATTTTAATGCAAAACATCCCAAAGATATCTGAAATCTCAATTAAGTTTAAAAGCATATTAGAGAAATCATGATTAGCCAAAACAATTCTTTCCTGAGAAATGCAGAAAATTTTGGCTCTAACAAGGATCATTTGGAAAACGTGAATAAGTAGCAGTTTGCATAAACATTTGACATAAAAATGTGTTCAACAGTTCAAAAATGAGGAAGTTAATTTCCTCAGAACTAGTGTAATGAATCACATTATCAGTACTTCGTTTCTGATATGCATTGACCATAAATAGAAACTTTAAAGGAAACATTCAACAAAACCAGCTTCATAAAACCCCCAAAATGTTAAGTGATCATCAAAAAGTTGAACAAGGATTGTAATCAAAGCATTGACCATATTCTTAAAAATAAAGGAAGGAAGGAAGGAAGGAAGGAAGGAAGGAAGGAAGGAAGGAAGGAAGGAAGGAAGGAAGGAAACCTCAATGTAACCATTTTACAATCTATATAATGGGTACATGGGAATTTATGGTATAATTTTTCCCCCATGGCTGGAGACTAAACCCAGGACCTTACTCTCTAGGTAAGTACTACTATGCTTTACCACTGAGCCTCACTCCACATCCCTGTATATACACAGCCCTTATATAATGTTTATATAAGTTTGAAAATTCTAAATATGCAAGTTGTGGGGTGAAGTTGATATAAAATCAAAATTTTCTATAAGAAATGCTGAAAGCATATTTCTATCAATAACATCCAAAACTAAACATTGCCTAAAGTTACGAAATTTTCTGGTAAAAGCTACTGAAACTTTTTTTGTTGTTTTAATGAATATCCAAACCAACTAATGTTGGCCATTCTGGAAAACTAATTTGATAAATGGGTGTCAATAAATTAATTCCTGGGATATTAAGCCCAAAGAAAAGAATGCAGTCCTGGGAGAAAAAAAAAACAGAAAGTAGATATGACAAAATGGAAGCAACAGAATTTAGCTGGAATTCTGCAACCAGGAGAGGGAAAGAAATTATGGATGCCTGAAAACACACTGAACCCTCTATTTACTGATTTTTCTATGCATATTTGTATACCTATGATAAAGTTTGTAAATTAGGTACACTAAGAGATTAACAGCAATAATTAATAATAAAATATGACAGTTACAGCAATATGCTATATATGTAAATGTGCTCTCTCTCTCTCTCTCTTTCTCTCTTTAGTTGAATGGAACTTCAGTTAACTGAAACAGCAGACATCAAAATGCTGGATAAGAGGGGTTTGTCCTTATTAGAAAATATGATCAGGAGATAGATAAATAAATATGTGTATGTAAATTTTTACTAGACATATATCATTTTCAGCACTTTAATGTGTATCCTAGACTTTTCTTCCATCATGACTCATATGGATATTATGGAATCTTCTCATATACAGTATATTCTAGTTTGTAAGTTTTCTGCCTAACACTACATATAGTTCATCAATGTTATAAATGTTCATCTACATCAGTGTTTGAGTGGTACAGAATATCGTATTGTGTGTGCAATGTCTCAACTGCATTTCAAATATGCATCACAGTCACCAACCAATCTCAATGACTGCTGGTTAGTGCTCTCATATACTTTCATTGAACAGGGCTTCACTGAGCCAATCACACTGTGCTGACTTTTACATTGTTTCCATTTGTTCCCAACCAGCTGCAAGGATGAAATGAGTATCTTGTACACTAAACCTTTGTGCACAGCATAATCATTTTCTATGGAGACATTTTAATAAGTTTAATAATAAGTTTTTAAAAGTTTTATAATTCTTAATCAAAGGCATTTCCATGTTTTAACTTTTATAGTATATTTAATCAAATTGTTCTCCAAGGTTTTATTAATTTACATTCACTTTGGTAGGAAACAAATTCCTTTTTCCACACTCTGAGAATACTACCGTCAATATTCTAAGTTCAAATAACATTTCACTAATTCAGTTTGCATTTCTTCTATTACTATTTTGATAAAATTTTCCATGTTTCTTGGTCATTTTGTTTCTCTGTGTGGACTGCCTGTTGGCATTCTTTCTCCTTTTGTCCACCGAGTGTCTTTTCTCTTATTTATTTGCAAGAAGTGTGTCTATTGAGAGCATTGTTTTCATTAAAGCTGCAAACCTTTTATAGAAATTTGTCTTTTGTCTTTTTACTATAACTTTGTCTTTTAGATTCTTAAAAAGGTTATGTTGTTAGTCTTTCAGTATTTTAAAATTCTCTTTTTGTTTGAATGAAAAAAATATATATATCATACAATTTTTCTTTTGGCATTCTTTTTTTCATTCTCTTTATTTAAATCTTGGTTCCACTGAAAATTTATGTCAGTATGAGATACAATGCAGGGATCTAAACTTCTTAGAAATGGTAAGCTTAGTGGGCAAACAACATTTATTGAAAATATTCTCTTTGTCTCCTGATTTTAGTTGGCACCTTTGTCTTACATTGTACATCTGTTTGCAGCTGGATATATTTTTGTTATTTCAATTATATTTCTATGTTGATTATTCTTCTAATCATATATGTCTATCACTCTGCAATAACTTTTAATAATTTGTTGAATAGTTGTCATTTTATTATTATGCTGTTTGAAATTTTTATTGGCTAACAGGCCATCCTTAAGCATTTATTCTTCTACATGAACATTCAATATTCCTTTTGTCCATTTTTTAAAAATTGTGTTTAGATTTTTCTTGGAATTATGTTACATTTATGTTATTCTGGTAATTATGGGCATCCTTACAATATTAGGAAATTATTGCTTTTTGCCATTTGTTGAAGCTGTTTTTCATGTTCTTCAGTCATATTTTATAGTTCACTCAATAAATATCGAGCAATTAACTCGCCCAGTTAATTTGAAGCTGTTTATTGTTACTGCACGTTATGACAGAGTTCTCCTCCCTTTGCCCTGCCCTCGCCATCCTGTGAAGTTTTATGGGTTTTGTAACTGACTATCTTGCAGAGTTCACTCACTATTAATATTTTTTCAGCTGACACTTTTGAATATTACAGGTAGACCCATGATAACTTTGTGCCCTTCTTAATATTCATATTTTTTCTCTTGTCCTGAACATGGTTCAGAAATTCACAATTGTTGGGACACTACTTAACCCACCTCTCTATCCCTGAATCTACTGGACTATAGTAGCATCCTTGTTTTTCCTTCTCTCTCTCCTCAGTTCCTGATTTTCAGGACTGGGACCCTTAGTAAAATTAATTGGGACACTTTTAAACATTTTTATAGCCTTAAGCCAATTAAATTATATAGAAAGTGCCTCTTACCTTAATGTGTGACTGAATTTGTGCATCCATCCCCAAAACATCTGAGCCTCTATCTCATAGAAGTGGTGGGGAGTTCTTTATCAGTTTTTTCCATGGCTTTTAGTTTCATCAGATTTTTCTCTCTCTCTTCTTGAACAGGTTGCTTTGCCTTATTTGGTTTTCATAAATTTAAACAAGTATGCTTTCTTTTTACTATATTTTATTTTATTTTCTTTTATTTTATGGTACTGGGGATTGAACCCAGGGCACTTAACCACTGAACCACATCTCCATCCCTTTTTAATATTTTATTTAGATACAGGGTCTTGTGAAGTTACTTAGGGCTTTGCTAAGTTGCTGAGGCTGGCTTTGAACTCGAAATCTTTCTGCCTCAGCCTCTCAAGCCACTGGCTGATTTCTACTTTAGTTTTCTTCCCTCTCTATGTTTCTAATCCCTTCTTAATTCTAGCATTATTTATTTATGTTTTCTTTTTTCACATGTAAACCTGCTAGAGGCTTGCCTCTTTTATTGTTTCGTTTTGTATTTTTTTGTTTTGTTTTGGTACCAGGGATTAAGCTCAGGAGTACTCAACCACTGCACCACATCCCCAGTGCTTTTTATTTTTTATTTTAATACAGGGCCTTGCTAAATTGCTTAGGTCCTTGATAAATTGCTTAGGTACTCACTAAATTGTTGAGACTGGCTTTGATCCTGCCTCAGCCTCCTGAGTCACTGGGATTACAGGTGTGCACCACCCCCTTGCCTTTAGTAGTCTTTTAAAAGAGCTAGCTCTTTGATTTCTTATCAATTCTATTATTTCCTGCTTTCTAATTTACTTATGTCTGCTTTTATCTTTCTTTTTTTTTTAACAACTATCTTTATTTTCTTTTTTTTTTTTTTGATTTTTTATTGTTGGCTGTTCAAAACATTACATAGTTCTTGATATATCATATTTCACACTTTGATTCAAGTGGGTTATGAGCTCCAATTTTTACCCCGTATACAGATTGCAGAATTACATCAGTTACACATCCATTGATTTACATATTGCCATACTAGTGTCTGTTGTGTTCTGCTGCCTTTCCTATCCTCTACTATCCCCCCCTCCCCTTTTTTCCTCTTCTCTCTCTTCCTCTCTCTCTCTCNGATTTTGTCATTTTTTAATGCAGAGTAATACTCCATCGTGTATAAATGCCACATTTTTTTTATCCATTCATCTATTGAAGGGCATCTAGGTTGGTTCCACAGTCTTGCTATTGTGAATTGTGCTGCTATGAACATCGATGTAGCAGTGTCCCTGTAGCATGCTCTTTTTAGGTCTTTAGGGAATAGACCAAGAAGGGGAATAGCTGGGTCAAATGGTGGCTCCATTCCCAGCTTTCCAAGAAATCTCCATACTGCTTTCCAAATTGGCTGCACCAATTTGCAGTCCCACCAGCAATGTACAAGTGTACCCTTTTCCCCACATCCTCGCCAGCACTTGTTGTTGTTTGACTTCATAATGGCTGCCAATCTAACTGGAGTGAGATGGTATCTTAGGGTGGTTTTGATTTGCATTTCTCTGACTGCTAGAGATGGTGAGCATTTTTTCATGTACTTGTTGATTGATTGAATGTCCTCCTCTGAGAAGTGTCAGTTCAGGTCCTTGGCCCATTTGTTGATTGGGTTGTTTGTTCTCTTATTGTCTAATTTTTTGAGTTCTTTGTATACTCTGGATATTAGGGCTCTATCTGAAGTGTGAGGAGTAAAGATTTGTTCCCAGGATGTAGGCTCTCTATTTACCTCTCTTATTGTTTCTTTTGCTGAGAAAAAAACTTTTTAGTTTGAGTAAGTCCCATTTGTTGATTCTAGTTATTAACTTTTGTGCTATGGGTGTCCTATTGAGGAATTTGGAGCCCGACCCCACAGTATGTAGATCGTAGCCAACTTTTTCTTCTATCAGACGGCGTGTCTCTGATTTGATATCAAGCTCCTTGATCCATTTTGAATTAACTTTTGTGCATGGCGAGAGAAAGTGCTTTTATCTTTCACTTTCTGTTTCTACTGTCCATTGTATCTTGTCTCCATTTTTTAGTCAGTTGCTAAGTGTTTCTTTTTTATCCTTCATTTTTATTCAGTTACAAAACCACTTAAAGTTTGTCTTTTCTCTGATAAGTGATGAGAAAGAAGAATGCACAGAGAGGACACTGTAGTTATGACAGCAGGCTCAGAAACAGAGATCAATACTGCACTTCTCTGCTGGGCACCTGGCTCTGCCTCTTTGGTGCTAGCTCTTCAGGTGGTACCATTATGCACATCATTTCTTTCCTAATTTTCTTCCTGCTAAATGTTAACCAGAGAGCCAAAGTGACTCAGGGCTGCACTCCATGTTTGGAAGTCATGGAAATGAAGGCCCTTCTAACTTTATCACTTTTTCTGAAGCAGTTTTGTCTCATTTGCTTGACCCTGGGTCCTAAGTGGTACTTACTTGGAATTGTATCTATTAACCTGAGAATATGACCATTTATGTTACCATAAACAACAGACAACCTTATGTACTGAGTGTTTCTGACACCCTGGCACAGGAGTCACCCTGCACTGCCCTACCCTGCCCAACCCCATTTTACCCCAACCCCCTCAGCCATCTCTCATCTCCTGGCTCTGCAGGATTTATAGAAGGAGGACTGTGGTATAGAGCATTAAGAAGATGTAAGGGAGCATGAGAATGGATTTTATTGGAAATATTAAACTGTTGAGGAGGAGGGAAGGATGTACAGTGTAAAATACTCTTCAGTCAGGCCAGGCTAAATCTATCTGTGACATCTCAAGAGGCTTACTCTCAAGGCATCCCAGGGCTTCCAAAGAGAACCTTAAGGAACCCTGGATATTAATCCATGATTCTAGTGGAACTCCATGTAGGACAGTGTCAATATCTATTGGCCTTTTGCATATGGTGACTAGCAGGGAGGAAATACAAAATTGGGGGATGGAAGGAGGTGGGTGTCTGCCCATGCTCTATTACACAACTTCCCTTCTTTATGGAATGCATATCTTCACTTCTAATCAATTCCTTGTGGGATAACATTCCCTGTGTTCCATTACTGAAATAATTAGCACTGATAAAAGTTTCCTGAGCTTTTCTATGTGCCAGATATTATGCTTAAGTATAAATATCTTTACTGGGACAGAATTTACATACCATAAAATTAATTCATTAAATATGTACAATTCAAATATTTTCAGAAAATTTATAGGATTGGGCAGCCATTATTAAAATCCAGTTTTAGGATGTTCCATCATCTTACAAAACTCCTTCAAATCTGTTTGTAGTCAGTCCTCTAACCCATGTTCAGCTCCAGGCAATCATTAATCTGCCTTCTGTGTCTGCAAATTAGTCTTTTCTAGAAATTTTATATAAGTTGAATCATATAATGTATATTCTTCTGTATCTGGTTTCTTTCCCTTGGTACAGTGTTTTTGAGATTCATCTATGTGATAGCATGTATCAGTATTCCATTTCTTTTTATTGTTGAATAGTATTCCACTATATTGATATACCACATTTTGTGTATCTATTGACAAGATGATGGACATTTGAATCACTGTAGCTTTTTAGTTATCATGAATAATGTTGACATGAATGTTCACCTACAAATATATATGTGAACATGTGTTCTTGTTTCTTTTAGATAGATATTTAGTAGTAAAATCATTAGGCTGCTTAATAAACTTATTTTTAACTTTTAAAGAAACCAATGAACCGTTTTCCTGAGGGACTACACCATTCTCACAAACGATATATAAAGATTCTAGTCTCTCCATATTCTTGCTAATACTTGGTGGTGACTACCATTTTTATTGTAGCCAGTCACATGAGCATATAGAGTCATCTTATTGAGTGTGTTTTTCTATGCCTTCTGCCCCTGTACCCTCATCGACTCTATTAGTCAGGATAGGCTAGGTTATGCTGTGGTAACAAGCAACCTCCAAGTCTCAGTGAAAACCACAAAGGATATTTCTCACACATGCTGCATGGCTAGTGATGACTAGAAATGGAGAGGAGAAAAAGTGCTCATCAAAGTCACCCAGGGACCCAGGCTGAAGGGAAGTCCTGGAGGAGAAAAAGGCAGACTACTGTGGTTTCAACGTCCCCACCAATGCTCATAATGAAATTTAACTGCCATTGTAACAGAGGTGGCACCTTTGAAAGGTGGGATCTTTAAGGGATGATTGGGACAAAAATGCACCACTCTTGCCAATAGATTAAGCCTTTTATTGCAGGAGTGAGTTCATTATTAGTGGATTCTTGGTGAAAGGATGAATTCAGCTTGCTTTCTCTACTTGCATTTTTTCCATGTTACAATGCAGCACAAAGGCCTGGCCAGACACTGACGCCATGTTCTTTTTTGTCTCCAAAAATGTGAGAAATTCTTTTCATTTTATAATTTACCTAGCATGTAATATTCTGTTAAAGCAACAGAACATGGGCTAAGACACAGGCCAAACCAATTCTCAAACTTTCTGTTTGGCAGTGACAAAGTCACTTTCATTTCTATTTCACTACCTGGCAATTCACACAGTCACCTTTAACTTCAAAATTGGCCAAAAAGGGCTGGGTCTGTGGCTCAGTGGCAGTGCATTTGCCTGGCATGTGTGAGACACATTTTTTTTTTAAAGAGAGAGAATTTTTTAATTTTTTTTTTTTAAGTTTTCGGCGGACACAACATCTTTGTTTGTATGTGGTGCTGAGGATGGAACCCGGGCCGCATGCATGCCAGGCGAGCATGCTACCACTTGAGCCACATCCCCAGCCCAAGGCACATTTTTTTTAAAGTGGGTGAAATATGGAATCATCATTTTATCGAGAGGGGAAGGTAAATTGGAATATTTGTGAAAATCTAATTCACTTCATAAATGCTGAGGAAGATATTCTCAGCTTTTTACAGACTAGAAAGCCAAAGATCAGTGCTGAAGGGCCTTGAGGAGGAAACACTGCTAATAATTCAAGCAGAAGCAATCTACCTCCCAAGTCTGTGTTTGTGTGTGTGTGTGTCTTTGTGGGGGCACCAGAGATTGAACTCGGGCCTACATGGCCACTGACCCATATTCCTAGCCCTATTTTGTATTTTATTCAGAGACAGGGTCTCACTGAGTTGCTTAGCACCTGGCTGTTGCTGAGTTGGCTTTGAACTCATGAATCTCCTGCCTCAGCCTCCCAAGCTTCTGGGATTGTAGGTGTGCACCATGTTGCTTGCATTCTTATTAACTACATTGACACTTTCACTGAGATACTGTTTTCTATAGAGTTTTGAAACATCCCCACTGAGTAGTAGGATACACACACACAAACACACACACACAAACACATATGAACAACTTTGGCACATGGCTTTACTCAGTCCTACAATGAGATCGAGCTCACATCTAGAGAGTCATGTCATGGTCTCTAAATACTGACTCTGCTTGCCTGCTTCAAACTACGGTTTAGGTAATCATGTAATCACCTCCTTTGAGATATAGAAGACCCCTGATCCTGTCACCACCTTCATAGCTACAGGTCATATCTTTTTACTATCTATCCCCACATACAGAGTACTTTTACTCTAAAAAAACTACAGACCAAATTCCAAACAGAAAATCCTGTGTGCTTGGAATGGGTCAAATAAATTTGTTAATTAAAAGCCAGCAAAGACCAGGAGAGGCACTTTATTGTAAATAGGGAAGAGCAGCACATAACTCCAAGCTGACTTGGTGCCTCAAGGAGAGTATTGCTGTGGGTTTCCAGTTTCCTGTTCTGAGGACTGCATCATGGTCAGGTGTGCAATGCATCCTCCAGGCCTGGACCTGGCTCTGTTGGCTGGCTTTGAAACCTTGCACAGCTGACTCCTCTAAGCCTTTGAAACCTTGCGCAGCTGACTCCTCTAAGCTGACTCCTCTAAGTTTCCTCCTTGGTAATTGAATAAGGAAATATGTGAACATCCTTATCAGGTCTCCTGGAGCTTAGTGAGATTTCAATGGTCATGTTAACCAGGGGTATCATTGACATCATCATAACATATTCAGGTAGCTGTAAATGGAATTTTCCAGATTTGGTGTTCAGGGACATGTTGATCTTGGAATCATATTCTAGGTTGAAGTTACTCTGGGATGACTGTCTCTGTTTATGATTATGACTACTTTTTCCAACACTAGTCCAGGGCAATTTATGATAAGTTGAGGGAAAGGAAAGAAAATCAAGAGGGCGCTGAAGGGAATAGGAAGGGGCTCTTTCCTTAAGGAACAGGAGTGCTAATGATTCCCTTGAGGGGGGAAGCAGCATCCAGTGGGGTACTACCTCTGGGGCCCTAAGCAGCTCCCCTTGCCTGCCTGGTCCTCTGGGTAGGAGAATTTAAGCAGTGAAATTTTAGTTTTGCCTCTGGTGTCTCTTTAAAGTCTCAATGGGGTGAGTCCTTATCTCCACACTGGATAAGAATTTCAGGCTGGCATCAGAACATTCCTTCTCATTCATGGTTTTAAACACTCCTTTTATTCCTAAGTCACACAGTTAGTCTCTTTTCTAATATCAGAATGTCCTACCTAACACACTAACCTATACTTCAACCTTTTTGAAGAGAGCCTTCTTCCTCTTCCTCCATGTGGTCCACTGTAGAGGGTTGCTGATCTTCTGGAAAGAGGAAAATAAATGTCATCTCCCCCAACATGTGCACATGGGGGCTGGAAGTGGGGAGAGGTAGGATTCATGAGGGTGAAAAGGAAGGTACTTACTTGGATGTGCTCGGGCACCATGTGGGTCAATAATTGGGCATGGTGGGGGGGACTGGGGTTATGGCTCAGCAGTAAAGTGCTCACCTAGCATGTGTGAGGCCCTGGTTTGATCCTTAGCACCACATACAAATAAATAAAATAAAGGTATTGTGTCCAACTACTACTAAATAATAATAATAATAATAATAATAATTGGTCATGGAAGGTGCCACCAGCCCTGAAGCAGCTGCAGCTCTGGCCACCTTAGGAATTCCTTTCTGCTTTGAAGACTCTGGTGGCACACCTTTATGTGTGTCTGATGGGGATTCATGCCCTCTATATTATCCCAGGAGACCATATCTACGATGGTCCACAACACAAGACTGTCTGCAGAAAACATACTCTGTCAGGACCAGCTTTCAGCATACAAATTCACATTCATTTTTGTGTTAGTCAGCTTTCCTTGACTCTAAAAAATACCTAAGTTAATACATTTATAAAGAGCAAAGGACTTTTTTCTTTTTTTATTCTGTTTTTTTTTTTTTTTTGG
>NW_026000240.1:7661043-7774616 GCF_001458135.2 Marmota marmota marmota
TTTTTTTTTTTTTTTTGGTGGGGAGGGGGATGCCAGCAATTGACCTCAGGGTCACTCAATCACGGAGCCAGATCTCCAGCCCTATTTTGTATTTTATTTAGAGACAGGATCTTACTGAGTTGCTTAGTACCTCACTTTTTGCTGAAGCTGGCTTTGAACTTGAGATCAACCTGCCTCAGCCTCCTGAACCGCTGGGATTATAGGCATGCACCATAGCTCCTGGAAAGAAAAGGATTCTTTTGGCTCACAGTTTTGGAGTCCATGACTGCTTGACCCCATTGCATTTGGGCTTGTGGTGAGGGAGCACATCAATACAGGAGGTTGTGTTAGGAAACCCATTCACCTCAAGGCCAAGTGTAACAGAAGCAGACAGAAAAAGACTGAGGTCCTATAATTCTTTGGGGAGGACACCCTCAGTTACCTAAACCTCTACTTCTCTACTTTGCACCATTGCACCATTGTTATCTCTCTCTCTCTCTCTCTCTCTCTCTCTCTCTCTCTCGATTAAATCCAAGAGTGTTCTACCACCTAGATATACACCAGTGCTTTTTGACATTTATTTTTAATCAGGTTTTTCTAAATTGCCAAGGCTGGCCTTGAACTTGAGATCCTCCTACCTTAGCCACCTGAGTAGCTGGGATTACAGACTCCCCTAAACTCGGCTGGGTCCCACCTCTCAAAGGCTCCACAACCACAACCCAATAGCATCAAGCCATGGACTAAGCCTTTAACTCATGGGCACTGGGTAGATATTCCAGGTTAGAGACCAGTGAGTAAGCCATAGCATCTTACTCACTGGTCTCTAATCTTCTGTATTCTCAGGAGAAATTTTACACAATTCCTGTGCCACTACCTCTCCAGTCTCAGAGAATCAAACTCTCCACAGCCTCTCAAAGAAGCTGGACTAGAGGTGCAGAAATAGGTAAAACACCCCCAAATTTAGAGTATGCATGTGTTTATCAGAAGGTGAATAACAGTCTAATGTTTGTAAAATCCTCTAATACCTATTCTTTTATATCCTCTTTGTGGACTAGGGATTTGTGAAGCTGGCAGGATTTGAACAGTGAGACAAGTTCTAAAGCTTTGTCTGTAGAAATTTTTATCTTCATTTGATAACTCACTTGGTGCTTTTGCAGCTTTGAAATCTTGGTGCTCCATTGTTATTTCCTCAGGCATGACCCTTCTTATCTATTGGGGTTTTGGGGAGATGCAGTGACATCAATGATGCTTGCTAGGTCCCAAGCAGAGTGCCCAACACTTATTAAGACTCAGATATTGATACATTATTCCCCCCAAATTCCTGTGCCCTAAAAAGGATGTAGCACATCAGAAACATTCCATAAATGTTGATGAATGATTTAAAGATATACCTCAGTGTATTTCAAGGCAGATTAAAATAAGTGCTAAGTAGCTACAAGTTTTGTATGGTGACAACCAAGGGCAGTGACAGGTAATTCTGCCTGGTGCATCCTGAGGAAGTTTTGGCCAGGAAATGGCCTTTGGGATTTGAATCACTGGAAATGGAGCATATGGGGCATGCAGATTGGCTTTCATTTATGGGTGGCACTGGGTTATTATTTGGACCAAATCATGTTTCTTTGTGGGCCAGCCTCTCTCCCGTGGAGCTCTTTCCATTATAAGTGATAGAAGATTGACTTTAACCAACTTAAACAGTAAAGGGAAAGATTTTCTAAAAGTGCAATGTGGAAGCACAGGTTTCAGCAGAAGGCCAGCTTGATTTAGGCTTTTGGATGCCACCAGGACCCACTTTGCAATTCTGGTTATTCTCAATACAGATATCATTCTCAGTCCAGTATACAGCCCCCATCTGGGGGAAAAAGGTGTTAGGCACTTCTAAAAACCGCCTAGTTCCAGTTCAAATCCAGTGAAATGAAAGTCCAGCATGTCTCCATTTTTGCCTCCCCCACAGCAGTCCTGACATCTGATATAATCACCTGGCCTCAGTTCCATGGCTCTGCCTAGAAGATTCCTATGAGCGGAGGTGCTGCTAGGGGCTTCACCCTAAGATGAGGCACCAGAATCTCCTGAATTGATAGTTGGAAGAGGTGGCACCTGGGAAGGAAGGAGGAGCTTCCAGCAGAGACAGCCAGAAGAGGGATACTCCAAGTACTTGTTTATTACTACGAGACACCAGCCACACTCTGGGGCCACAGCTGCACAGCTTCCAACCCTAACTCACCAGGTGCATGACCTTTTGCAAAGTACATCATTTCTCTGTGCTTCAGTTTCCTCATCTGCAGAAAAGAAATAGTAAGTCCAATATCATAGGGTTAGAGAAAAACCTAATGAATTTTTACAAATCTCTTAGAATAGTGTGCTGAAATTGCCTGCCAGAGTTAATGGAGCTGCCATTATGTAATGACTTCTTTCCCCTGTGATTTTATGCTTATTCAATTATTCTGGACATTTCCAACCCCCACTTGGAAATAATGGAAGTGGGAAGTCATCCACATCTCAAGTACACCTTAGTATGATTAAAACCAAAGTCATGCTAGGGCTGGGACTCTGGCCCATGTTGCTCCCTGCCATAATCATCACCATGCATGGTGAGGGTCCTTGTAATCTGCAGCTCAAGATCTGCCATGGAAACCCTAGCCACTCTGCATTTTGTGGCATTAGGGAAAACCAGGAGGAAACCTTAGCACTTGGGCCATTTGCAGAGGGACTTCACAATCTAATATAAAAGGTTGGAACATTCTGTCAAATACAATCTGAACAAGGACCCATTCCCATGAGAAAACTGCCCAAGTTGGCTGGCAAGGGTGTTGATATGACCTCCTTCCTCTCGGCCCCTTCTCAGGGTGTGAATGAGCATGGAAAGGGAGAGAGGGAGGGGGAGACTGGAGAGGGAGGGAGGGAGGGAGAGAGAGNTGTGAATGAGCATGGAAAGGGAGAGAGGGAGGGGGAGACTGGAGAGGGAGGGAGGGAGGGAGAGAGAGAGAGAGAAAGAGAGATTGAGATTGAGAGAGAAATTGAGAGATTGAGAGAGAGATTGAGCGATTGAAAGAGAGATTGAGAGAGAGAGATTGAGAGATTCATAAAGGCTTAGGTAAAAAAAAAAAATTAAATGTGATGTCAGTAGTTAAAAATGACCTGGAATACTGTTTCCCCATTATTTTTGCAATAACCAATTCGAGGGCTTTATGTTATTGTTGTTGTTGGTGGTGGTATGAGTCTCATTTCAACAGCATCCACTACTTGTAACACAGTTGTTTTGTGAGTCATGTTCTTCTACTACCTGTTCTAAAACCAGCCCAATCTCCTAAATATTGGAGTCTGCTGGAGCAGAGGTTCTCTAAGTGTGGTCCCAATGCCAGCAGGTTTAGGCTCATAGAATGGCTATGAATGCCCATTCACAGGATTTATCTGGAGTGGCAGTGGTCATCTGCCTGGCCAGTTCCTCATTAGCCTAGAAGGTAAGAGGCATTCTGATGGACACCTTATTGAGTTATTGGCACTTACCAGATTGGGAGGGGGTCTCCCATGGAGGTGCTTGAAATCCTGTGACTGGAAGAATTCAGGTACAACCTGATAGATTCTCTGGAATAGAATTCTTAAAAGTAACACCTGATGGCTGTATTCACACCACTCTATTTATTTATTTATTTATTTATTCATTCATTCATTCATTCATTCGTTCGTTCATTCCTTTTGGCAAAAAAAAAATTATATCAGAACACAGTTACCACCATGAATTTGTGGCAAGGTACTAGATTTGAACTCTAAATAGGTCATATTGTCCATAATATTTACACCTGGTAATTTATAGAACATCACCATTCAATATTTTTTGCTATTATGGAAATGCCCTGTGTCTTTCCTGTCTAATCCAGTAGCCTCAAGCAAAATGATATTTTGGCATATAGATCCTATGACAAAAGAACAGAGTTTGTCACTTTGATGGATTAGATGGCCAATGGCCACAACATTAGGTAGCATCATTCTAGGACATAAAAGCATAAAATGGAAGCATTTCCTCTAAAAACTGGAAAAAGACAGGATGCCCTCTTTTACCACTTCTATTTAATATAGTTCTTGAAATACTAGCCAGAGCAATTAAACAGATGAAAGAAACTAAAGGGATCTGGGTAGGTAAAGAAGAACTCATTAGCACTATTTTCTGACAATACAATTCTATACTAGAAGACTGAACAAATTCCATCAGAAAACTGCTAGAACTAGTAAATGAAGTCAGAAAAGTATCAGGATACAAAATCAACACTCATAAATCAAAGGCATTTCTGTATATTACTAACAAATCTGATGAAAGGAAAATGAGAAAAACTACTTCATTTAGAATAGTATCAAAAATAATAATAAATACTTGGGAATAAATTTAACAAAAGAGGTGAAAGACCTCTACAATTAAAACTAAAGAATCTTAAGAAAAAACAAAGAAAACATGGGAAGATGGAACGATCTACATTTTTTTTTTTTTGGATAGACAGAATTAATGCTGTCGAAATGACCATACTACCAAAAGCATTATAAAGATTTAATGCAATTTCAACCAAAATTCCAATGACATTCCTCATAGAAATAGAAAAAGCAGTCATGAAATTTATCTAGCAAAATAAGAGACACAGGATAGCTAAAGCAATCCTTAGCAAGAAGAATGAAGCAGATGGCATCACGGTACCAGACCTTAAACTATGCTACATATCAATAATAACAAAAACAGTATGGGGTTGGCACAAAGTATACCAATGGTACAGAATAGATAACACAGAGACTAACTCCCATAATTACAGTTATCTTATATTTGACAAAGGCATCAAAAATATACATTGGAGAAAAGATAGCCTCTTCAACAAATGATGCTGAAAAATTGGAAATTTATATGCAATAAAATGAAATCAAACCCCTACTTCTCACCATGCACCAACTCAACTCAAATTGAATTAAGGACCTAGAAATTATACCAGAGATACAATGTCTGTTAGAAGAAAAAGTAAGCCCAAATCTCCATCATATCTGATTATTCCACAACTTTTTTAATAAGACTCCATAGCACAATAATTAATATTAAGCATCAATTTATAGGATGGATTCAAACTAAAACTGTTCTTCTCAGCAAAAGAAACAATCAGTGGAGTGAATAGAGAGCCTACTAATTGAGAACAAATTCTTACCACACACACATCAGATATAGAACTAATCTCTGGAATATATAAAGAACTCAAAAATCTTAAAACAAAACAAACAACAACAACAACAACAAAAATAACCCAATCAATAAATGAGCCAAGATATTGAACAGACACTTCTCAAAAGATGATATACAATCTATAAACACATACATGAAAAATTGTTCAACATTCCTAGCAATTAGAGAAATGCTAATTAAAACTATTCTGATTTCATCTTACTCTATTCATTTAAGAATATAAACTACAATAATTGTTGGCCAGGATGTGGGTAATATGTACATACTCGTACAATGCTGGTAGGACTTCAAATTGGTGCAGCTAATCTGGAAAGCAGTATGGAGATTCCTTGGAAAATGTTGAATGGAACCACCATTTGACCCAGCTATCCCACTTCTCGTTCTGTACCCAAAGGACTTGTTAACAGAATACTACATGGACACAGCCACATCAATGTTTACAATAGCACAATAAACAATAGCTATACTGTGGAATCAACCTAGATTCCCTTCATTAGATGAATGGATAAAGAAAATGTGGTATATATACACAATGGAATATTATTTAGCATTAAAAGAGAATAAAATTATGACAATTGCAGGTAAATTGATGGAGCTGGTGAATATAATGCTAAGTGAAATTTGCCAATTCCTAAGAAACAAATGCAAAATGATTTTTCTGATTTAAGGATGCTAATTCATAGCATGATGTGGGAGTGGGCAGGATGGGAGGATTAAATAAACTACAGATAAGGCAAAAGGGAAAAGGGGATGGAGGGGAAGGAAGGGGGCATAGGAGACAGTGGAATGTGATGGTTTTCATTACCCTAAGTACATGCATGAAGCCACAAAGGATGTGACGTTACTTTGCGTACAACCAGAGATATAAAAAATTGTGCTCTATAAGTGTAATATGAATTTTAAGGCATTCTGTTGTTATATATAACAAATTAATTTAAAAAACAAAAAGAAATACATACATACAAAAAAAGCAGACAATGGTTATTAGGTCATTAAGTGGTGTCCTAATTTAAGCAATCCCCAACATCTTATTCATACATAAAGATTTTCTTAAAAATTTAATAATTCATTATAAAAGGAAATTAAAACATCACATTCAAAGATAATAAAATTTGACAGAAGTAGATTTTGGTGGTTGAGTTATTTTCTTGCATTGATAATATGACTAACTTTGAACATGCAAATATTGTCTAGTGAAAGCACTGAGCCTTTACAGGTATTTTCTGTCTGCTAAAATGCTACTGATAGTGGCTGGAGGATGGGCAGAGACTACTGTGTGGGAGAGTTTGCAGTGAGCTAATCTAGAGGGATAGCACCCTTCTATCCCAGGGCAGACTGTAATTCAAGGATGATGGGAGATTCAAAAAACGGAGGTGTGTGTAGGGAAGAATGTGCACTGACATCCATAGTTCAAACCAGAGAATGTATAGTATGAGTTTGCAGATGGAGTCAAGAGAGGGCAATAGGGAAAAGTACAACTACAGAGGTTGGCAATTTTAGGTGATTGGCTCCTATACAGAAAAGCCTCTCCTACACACAGGAGCATAGGTCAATCCCTTCTGCTTACGCTCCCTACACAAAGATCTTGTGTTTCCTGTTCTGAGAACCCTCGCATGTATACTTTCCTTGTGCTATATATAATCTCTTGTTTCCCATTTCCCCAAACTGGCAAAACACATATTTTCAGAGTGATACTGTGCCAGTCTCTCAGGACCCCACACACGCTGATTTCAATAAGCTGAAATGTACAGCCAACCCTACCCACTACCTCATCTGCTACTCAGTCAACCTGGACCCTACCACCTCTCATTATCCCCTTCATTTCCTGCATCTTCTAAAATTTAGCAAAGTAGATTATCAACTAAAATTCACCATGGCACCCAGGAATTTGATGGTTCTACCTACAGCACATCCCTGAAAACATGGAGTAGAGAAACTCTTAACATTCCTTCCCCTGCCAGCTCCAAAGAGCATTATATTAGCTCTATACCCCCATCCCCTCCAAATAAAACCAAGGCCTACAAAAATGACAGTTCCACAATCTCATCACATGGAGGACACTAAATAGGCTTTCTTCTAAAAAATAATAAGAAAATGAATAATAGGACATGCTACCAGTTTATTGCTCACCACAATTGCTGTCACAAGAAAACAGGTTTTTAAGTAGTGGTGAAGATGGTGTTCATAGTTCTGCATAGAGCTCAGGTTCCTAGCTGAGATGCCCAGTGTGGCCATTGCTTTCTCATAAACAGGGTTTGGAGTGTCCAATTTATTTAAACAGTGTTTTTCTCCTTCGATTTAGTTAAATCTAGTGTGGCATGCTGGCAATCTGAGGAAATGTTAAAGGGTAGCTCTTATATTTGTAATGTAGTAGTTGTCCACTAAGTGAAAGATTGTTTAAATAGCTGAAATATTCTAATGTCTTTATTGGGGTATACTGAAAATTATATGCACACATTTGTTCTATGTAGGGGTATGTTTTGATATAAATATACACCATGGATCCATTTCTACATTCTCAGGAAACCAAGCTTCTTAGGATGTTATGTTAAGGGGGAAAGGTGTGAGGGTATGGGGATAATCTATCTTAGCCCCTTTGGAGGAGAACTCTAATGAATAGACAGGAGGTAGTTTAGGGAAGAATGCATAAAATCAAACACCTGTATGTATTTAGTAAATTAACAAAAGTAAAAATAGTAAAAGTTAGGAAGTTGAAAGTGGGAGAGAGGGAGGAAGAAAAATTAAAAGGAAAGAAAGAAAAAGAAAAAAAGGGAGAGAGAAATTAAGAAAAATAGAGGGGGTTATATCATTATTATGGTGATTCAGTTCTTAAAGTCCTATCTCATGCAAAGTTTTTGGTTTCACATATGTTTGTGTTGTGAGGACCAGAGTGGAAAGGGTAGAGGAGAATGGATGATAAGAGAAAAAAAAATCTACTACAATTCTGTTTTCTTTTCTTCCAGTAGGTGCCATTGTCTATTCCAAGCTTGAGTCACTGTCCTCGGGGTGGTTGCAATAAGGAGTTTGAGAGGGTTTGAGCTTCTGCCTGGAGCCTCCCTGCACTCTGTGAGTTGGAAACCAGGTGCCTGTACAGTTGTAGTTCTGCCTTGATAGTCATGCCCCCCACCAAAATATTGTGAGAAAGTTTTGAGTTATCACAACTGGGGCTGGGGGAGTTTGGAACCAGTTACCTGGTCAGTAGTAGAACCACATTGGTAACCACACACACCAAGAGATGGCAAGAAAGGTTTTCCAAGGTGGATTCCATCTGTTTCTGGCATTGGGTGTTTGGTGAGGTGGGGGTGCTGGGATGAACTTGTGCTGTGGTCAGAACTCAGTCTGGTGACTTGCTTGGGAGTGGAGCTTAATCTGGTGATCTAGAGTTGTGTAGAGTTGCTGATTTTATACTTCTGATCTGCAGATTGTGGTCCACGCGTCTGTTCAGATTGTGGGTTTGGGGCTGGTGTCTGGAATCTTACTGGCAAGCAAAGCCTCTGGGTTCTGTGTTGTGCTTCCCACTCTGGTAGAATCTGTGAAAGGTTCACTGTATGGTGTCCTGTCACATGCTCTGAAATGTAGTTTTTCCATCATGGCAGGACCTGGTGGAGAAGCATTTTGACTGTTTTCTCGGGTCCATGTGCAGAGCCCCCAGACACAGTATCTCCTCTATTCTGCCATCTTAGTTCTCTCCCTGAAAATCTCATCTGGTTTTCACTTTCTAAGAGGAATACCATTGATCATCATTGATTTTTGCTGGGAGCCATTAGCCAAGTAGGTATGACAATTTCCTTGCCAGCGTACCCCATGTTGCTTAGTGGAAGGACTCGTGGAAATAGGACATTTTGCAGTGACATTGCATCTAAGGTGACCTTGCTCAAGGACCAGGGTGGATCCGGGTTTAGGGTGTTCCCGGTTTAGGACAATCCGGGTTTAGGGTGGTTCCAGGTTTAAGGTTATTCCTGCTGGGAATAGGGCGTATCCTGCTGCCTGAGTTCCCCTTGAGTTCTCACGGGATTCAGACAGTATTTTTTGGGAGACAGAAGCCCAGTGGGGGTGGATTTGGGCAGAGAATGTGGATTTCCCCAGAACGTGATTGTAGACAGCTGCTGTTTGAATCTACAAGCTGTGTGGTGGCTCGTGATTTTGTGCCCAGCCAGACTGCAGCAGATTTTGATCGTAACTGCATTAAATCTTTTTAGTGTTTTTGGTAGTATGGCCAATTTGATAAAATTAATTCTGCCTAGCAAAGAGCAAGGTAGACATTTCTACCTTCTAAGGTCTTCTTCTATGACTCTTATTAGGGTTTTGTAGTTTTTGTTTTATATATCTGTCACCTCTTTTGTTAAATTCATTTCCAAGTGTCTTATTTTTTTCAGGTTATTGTGAATGGGGCAGTTTTCCACATTTCGGTCTCAGAGGCTTATATGCAGAAATTCCTTTTATATATTGGTGTTGATTTTATATCCTGCTACTTTGCTGAACTCATTTACTAGTTTTAGAAGTTTTCTGGTGGACTTTTTGGTTCTCCTAGATATAGAATCGTATGATCAGCAAATAGTACTAATTTACGTTCTTCTTTTCCTATACACATCCCTTTGATTTACTTTGTCTCTCTAATTGTTCTGGCCAGTGTTTCAAAAACTATGTTTAATAGAAGTGGAGAAACAGGGCATTCCTGTCTTGTTGCAATTTTTAGATGGAATGCCTTCCTTTTTACTGTATTTAGAATAATGTTGGCCTGAGGCTTCGCAGAGATAGCCTTTATGATGTTGACATGAGTTCCTGTTATCCCTAGTTTTTCCAGTGTTTTGAACATAAAGCAGTGCTGTATTTTGTCAAATGCTTTTTCTGCATCTATTGAGATGGTCATATGGTTCTTATCTTGAAGTCTATTGATGTGATGAATTATATTGATTGATTTCCATATGTTGAACAAACCTTGCATACCTGGGATGAATCCCACCTGATCATGGTGCATGATATTTTTTATATGTTTTTGTATTCAATTTGCCAGAATTTAATTGAGGATTTTTGCATATATATTCATTAGAGATACTGGTCTGAGGTTTTCTTTCTTTGAGGTTTCTTTCTCTGGTTTGGGAATCAGGGTGATATTGGCCTCATAGAATGAAGTTGGAAGTACTCCTTCTTTTTCTGTTTCCTGAAATAGATTGAAGAGTATTGGTATTAGTTCTTCCTGAGAAGTCTTTTAAAACTTGGCTCTATATCCATCTGGTCCTGGGCTTTTCTTGGTTGCTGATCTTTTGATGACTTCTTCTAGATCCTCACTTGATATTGGTCTCTTTAAGTGATGTATGTTGGGGATGCAAATCAAGTCAAGATGGCGCCTGGCAGTTTGCCAGGAGGAGTGGTTTGTTAAGCAACACCAGCGAGCCATTAAGATGATGAGAATTCTTTATTGGCTGACTGCTGTATCTAGATGATGTTAAATGAGTCAAGCTGTGTGTAATTAGTTAGGTATATATACCTCTGTTGTCCTGCAGAGAAGTGGTTCCGCTACCTTAGGAGCCCGCTACTTTGAGTTCTCGCTCAGTTCCACTGAGTTCACTTGCAATAAAGTAGTTCCCGCTTCAACCTTCAAGTTGCCTGTCACCTCCCGGTTATTTGCCCAGCTGGACTGCAGCAAATGTATATCTTCCTGGCTCAATCTGGACAGGTCATATGACTTTAGGAATTTACTGATGCCTTCACTATCATCTATTTTATTAGAGTTATGGTTTCAAAATAATTTCTAATTATCTTCTGTTTTTCTGTAGTGTCTGTTTTGATATTTATTTTTTCAAAATGTATGCTAGTAATATGGGTTCTCGCTCTTCTTCTCTTTGTTAGCATGACTAAGGGTCTGTGATTCTTATGTATTTTTTCAAAGAACCAACTCTGAGTTTTGTCAATTTTTCCAAATGTTTCTTTTGTTTTTATTTCACTGATTTCAGCTCTGATTTTAATTATTGCATGCCTTCTACTGCTTTTGCTGATGGTTTGTTCTTTTTCTAGGGCTTTGAAGTGTAGTGTGAGGTCATTTACTTCTTGGCTCTTTCTTCTTTCAAGAAATAAAGTCCAAGCAATGAATTTTCTTCTTAGTACTGCTTTTATAATGTCCTAGGGATTTTGATATGTTGTGTCTGTGTTCTCATTTACCTCTAAGAATTTTTTAATTTCCTCCTTGATATCTTCTGTAACCCATTGTTCATTTAGTAGCATATTGTTCATTCTCCATGTGAAGAAGGAATTTTTCTTCCTTATTTTATCATTGATTTCCAATTTTATTCCATTACAATGGGATAAAATGCATGGTAGTAACTCTACTCCTTTGTATTTGTTAAGAGTTGCCCTGGGCATAATATAGCGTCTATTTTTGAGAAGGATCCATGTGCTGCTGAGATATTGTGCTGCTTGATATTGGTTGATATTTTATATATGTCAACTAAGTCTAACTTATTAATTGTGGTTTTGAGTTCTATGGTTTCATTATTCAAATTTGATTGGACGGTCTTCCCAGTGGTGAGAGAGGTGTGCAAAAATCACCCATGATTATTATGCTTTGGTCTATTTGACTCTTGAACTTGAGAAGAATTTTTTATATGAACATAGCTGCACCATGGTTTGGGGCATATATATTAAAGATTGTTATGTCTTATTGCTGTATGGTTCCCTTGAGCAATATGTAGGGTCCTTCTTTATCCCTTTTGATAAACTTTGGCTAGAAGTCTACTTTATTTGATATGAGTAAGGACACCCCTGCTTGCTTCTGAGGTCCGTGTGAGTGTATGATTTTTCCCAACCTTTTACCTTCAGTCTGTGTATCTCTTTTCCTATCAAATGATTTTATTGTACACAGCATATTGTAGGATCTTTTTAAAAATAATCTAGTCTACTAGCCTGTATCTTTTGAATGGTGAGTTTATGCCATTAACATTTAGGGTTACTATTGAGATATGGTTTGTATTTCCAGCCATATTTGTTTATCTTTGTTATTTAACTTGACTTGATTTTCCTCTTTGATTAGTTTTTTCCCATAGTGTACTCCATTCAACTGTTGGTTTTCATTGTTCTTTTCCATTTCCTCTTAATGATATATTTTGCCAAGGATATGTTGACCGCTGGTTTTCTACCTGCAGATTCTCTTAACTTTTGTTTATCATGGAAGAATTTTATTTCATCGTCAAACCTGACACTTAGTCTTGCTGCATACAAGAGTCTTGGTTAGAATACAGTATATTTTAGCATTGGAAATATATTGTTCCAGGATCTTCTAGCTTTCAGGGACTGTGTTGAAAGATCAGCCTTTAAACTAATTGGTATACCCCTATATGTGATCTGCTGCTTTTTTCTTGTGGCTTTTAAAATTTTCTTCTTGGAAAATTCAATGGAGAACAATCTAAAAAATACCTGACAAGTCCTCCTCAATACTGTCAAGGTCATCAGAACAAGGGAGTTCATAGAAACTGTCACCCCAAGAGAAGTTCATGGAGACATGATGACTGGATGTCATGTTGGATCCTAGATGGAATCCTAGAACAGGAAGACACAGTACCAAGAATCCAAAAGATATGTGACTTCAGTTAATTTTAACATACCAGTATTTCTTCTTCATGATGAATGGTCTAAGATGTTAACACTTTAGAAACAGCTCATCTAAGTCATAATAAGGGAAAAAACCAGGCTGAGGCTACCTGGGAAATCTCTGCACTTTCTTTTCAATTTCTGTAATAAAGATAAAACTAAGCCTGGCATGGTAGCACATGCCTGTAATCCCAGTGTCTTGAGGGGCTGAGGCAAGAGGATTTCAAGTTCAAAGCCAGCCTCAGCAACTTAGTGAAGCCCTAAGTAACTCTGTGAGACCCTACCTCTAAATAAAATACAAAAAAAGGGCTGGGGATGTGGCTCAGTGATTAAGCACACCTGGATTCCCAGTAACCCCCCCAGTAACCCCCCCAAAAAAGATTAAACTAATGTAAAACCTTAGGGTATGGTTATATTTTCTCAAACACCTACTTGTTTAATTATTCATACAGTTAATTACTGGTAACTGACACTCTTAGCTAGTTCTGTATTTTATTATGAACATTTATAACACAAAAATCAAATAGTTCAAACTAATATAAAATTCAAAGTATGTGGGCTGGGGTTGTAGCTCAGCAGTAGAGCACTCACTTAGCATATGCGAGGCACTAGGTTTGAGCCTCAGCACCACAGGAAAATGAATAAATAAAAATAAAGGCATTGTGTCCAACTACAACTAAAAAATTTTTAAAAATTCAAAGTATGTGCCACTTTTACATATTTCATGTTGAAGTAATAACATATGTGAACTTGTTATATTTTTATTCTGTCACTATGTTTTAGGTTTGCCTTCTTAAATCTTGATCACTAGAGGGGAAAAAATAACATTTTAGAGATTTTATTTCAACTCATGGTTTAACTTTCCCAAATGAGTGACTTTATAAAAAAAAAGTTCTAATGGCAAATTGACTCACTTTGACTGAATCACTTATCCCAAAGAATCCTTGTCTCTATTTTATTTCTATGCATACCTTTTAGCAGCAATATAATCAAATATTTGTCACTGGAACAAATAGTCAAAGAACGTCCAGCTCCTCCAAGACCTCTGCAGGAAGTGGTAAGCCAAGAGAAGCAGAGGTGTCAACTCAGTCCAGGAGTGATATTAGATGCTGCTGTGTTGTGGGGAAACACTCTGTCTTTTAGAAATCACAAGGAGCTATGGATGCCCAAACTCTTGCATGAGTCTAAATCTAGTTGAACTTCTAAGTAATTTTATTGTCACTAGCTCATCATGAAGCTAATGACAACTAAAGGATCTATGGGGCTGGGGATGTAGCTCAGTGGTAGAAAGATTTCCTAGCATGCAGGAGGCCCTAGGACAAACCCCCAGAACCACAAAAGGAAAAAAAAAAGAATTTGTGTCTTATTTGTGTAATCAAATAAAAAATGAATAATCACTCCTCTTAAGAAAACATGTTGGGTCTAAAACACTTGAGACTTTCAGAATCAAAATACTCTCCTTATAGTGTATTGCATTGCTAGACCACCATGAAGAGTGGTGTCACATCATAAAACATGTTCACATGAAGCATACCATCAAAACAACAAAAAGGCTTTATTGACAGTTGATAAGAAAAATGAACATAATCTAGCTTAGGAAATTATTAACACATTGGAAACATGTGTTAATAAGTAGACATCAAAATCCTCCAGGACAAGCCAGGCACTTTGACACATGCCTGTCATCTCAGCTATTTGGGAGAATAAAGCAGAAGGACCACAAATTTGAGGCCAACATTAGCAATTCAGCTAGACCCTGTCTCAAAATGAAATTGTAATGAGGACTGAAGACATATGTAGCTCAGGGCTTTCATAGCACATGCAAGGTCCTGGGTTTAATCCCCAGTGCCAAAAAAAATTTCTCTAGGTGAGACATCTGATAACAGACAACTATGGCAGGTACAGAACAGGGCAGAAGCCATTATGTCAACTTCCTCAAAATGATTAAAGTAAACCTGTACTTTGTTCAGCTCACAATACTAACATGTCTGATTTCTGCTTCTAATAATTCAAATGTAACCATTTAAATATGATCAAAAGTTTGTGTACTTTTCTAATGAATCCAACAAATTTGAGAGAGAGACTCAACTGTGTTCTGAAAGCCACCTTATAAGCACATAGGAGCACCAACATTAGGATAAAATGTAATCATTGTATTTCCCACATGAAATAACCCTAAATGCTAATGAATACCTAATTTCAAAAGAAAGACAAATTTCTGAAATCAAAAGCAAATTGATACATTTTTAAATAATATTTTGAACAGAGGCAAAACACTTAAAGAGTTCTCCCACAAGAATTCCTGACAACATAAAGTATCATGCTCATTACAAGGCCCATCCCTTTGTATGCAAGGAATAAGAGAACTTTCTGATAAATGTAGAATTTTAATAGGACATATTGACATGCTTTCTAAATTTTAAAAGAAAATATCTGTTTTTAAAAAAGCTTATTTGTAGTAAATGTATCTGAATTACAAAAAAAGCAGCTACTGACTTGTCTCTTACATTTTGTAATGATTTGCATCTCAGGAAATTTCATCTATAGTGGTTTTAAATATCATGAAATATCAATAGTTGACATTAAAAATATTATCATCCCTCTTCTCTTTCAAAACTGATTTGAAATTTTCTTATAATAATTTCATATGGATTTGGAAGAGACACTGTGGTGTATGTGTGTATGTGTAAATACATGATCTTTTTTAAAAAAAAAATATTTAATTTTAGTTGTAGTTGGACACAATACTTTTGTTTTATTTACTTATTTTTATGTGGTGCTGAGGATCGAATCCAGGGCCTTGCACGTGCTAGGCAAGTGCTCTACTGCTGAGCCACAACCCCAGCCCCAATACACGATCTTTTTAAACCATACCTCTCATGCTTGAGTCCTGTCAAAGACATCTCTGTGTGTGGTGCTGGGATGGACTCCAAGAACCCTCACATGCCAGTCAAGTGCTCTGCCACTGAACTGCACATCTAGTCTCCAAAGATACCTTAATAAGTGGAAATTAATTAAAATCATTTGATTATGAGCATTTCCAAACAAGACAATTCTCTCAAACAAGCCAATTCTCTCAATCAGAACAAAGTAAGCTAAAAGTAATTTTTAAAATATTCCTTATAAAAAATAGAAGTTCACAGAATTAAAATTCTATAGAGGTCTAGAGTTGTGGTGCAAAGGCAGAGCATTTGCCTGGCATGTGTTAGGCCCTGGGTTCAATCCTCAGCACCATATATAAATAAACAAAATTAATAAATAAAATAAAAAGATCCACTGACAACTAAAAAAAAATTTTTAAAAATTCTGTAGAAAACTGAAAGAATATTAATCAAAAATTGAATAGGAAAAACCTACTGCACAGAACTGGAGACCTGGAGGCCATGGGGAATTACATTGCAAAATAACTCCAAAATAAGAAAACTAAATGAATCAATTAGCATACAAAACTTGAACTGGTACTTAGAGTTCTCCTACTAGATGGGATCCTGGGATCATCAGGGCTCAAGGCTGACTGTCATCTGCCCTTTAAGAAGTTCTGATTTTATTTCAAATGTTCATGATCTATAGAGAAAAAAGAGAGAGAAAGAAAGGTGACTTTTCTAAGTTTATTTTATGGTATATCAAATTCTGATATAGTCAAGATAATTCATCCAATGCAGGATGTTAGTGTTTATAAAACAGATGTTATTTGTGCACCATTGCAAATATGCTGCCAATTAGCACAGCAGCCAGGGAGCTGCTCATCCTAGATTAGCAGGGGCAGAGTCTGGAGGAGGGGGAGGGAAGGTCAGGAGGAGGATGGGGGCCTGGAAGATGGGTGGGGTCTGGAGAAGAGGCAGGGTCTTAAAGAGGAGGAGGGTTGGGCTGGGGTTATGGCTCCATTGTAGAGCGCTTGCCTAGCATGTCTGAGGCACTAGGTTCAAACCTCAATACCACAAAAAAATAAATAAACAAAATAAAGGCATTGTGTCCATGTGCAACAACAACAAAAAAAAATTAAAAAAGAGGAGGAGTGTGAGGTCTGGAGGAGGGGCAGGACAGGAAGAAGGGAAAGGTCTGGAGAAGAGTTAGGGTCTGAAGAAGGGGGAGAATGGGTCACAAGGGGGTAGGGCCTGGTATATGGGTGGGACCTGAAGGAGGGGCAGACCCTGGAACATGAGTAGGACCTAGAGGAGAGGCAGGATAGGAAGGAGGGGCAAGGGTGGTTCAGGAGGATGTGCAAGGCCATAGAATATGGGTGGGATCTGGAGGAGAGGCAGAGTCTGGAGGGGGAGGCCTTAGGGGGAGGGTCCTGGAGGCGTGGCTTCTTGCTAATTAAACTCTCCACCAAAAGAAAAATGTGTGGCTGTGGTAGCTCAGTGGTAGAATGCTTGCCTAGCATGTGTGATGCACTGTATTTGATCCTCAGCACCACGTATAAATAAATAAATAAATAAATAAAATGTATTTTGCCCTTCTGCAACTAAAAAAAAAATTAAAAATCTAAGCAAAGATTAAAGAAAAATAAAAATGTGGTACGTGAGTTCGGTTCCACAAAAAACATGGGATGTATTTTTAATAAATTCTGGCTTTGTTAGAAGTAATATATTTAAACTTAAGCATCTCAGAAGCTGAGGCAGAAGAATTTCAAGTTCAAAACCAGCCTTAGCAAAAGCAAGGCATGAAGCAACTCAGTGAGACCCTGTCTGTATAATACAAAATAGGGCTGGAGATATGGCTCAGGGGTCACATGCTCCTGAGTTCAATGCCCAGTACCCAAAAATAAAAATAAAAAACAATTTTAAAAATAACATAGTGGGCTATTAACATATGCACTTTTTAATTTTTTCTACTATTTTAACACTGCAAGAATAGAGCCACCCAGAAAGCCTCATTAAAGTTAATAATCACTGAAAAAACCCTGTCTCCAAATATGGGCATATTATGAGCTACTAGGTTAGGATTTCAAAGTAAGAATTGTGAGGGGCTAGGAATCAGCCCTTTACACAGACAGGGCTCATTCCACTTCAAACAAAAGGCTACTGCAAAAAGTTATATGATCCTCACCCTGTGAAGACAGCTTAATCAATACCAATGTAGTAAGGACATTTTGATCTATACAATCCTGTGAGGAAAGTTTAATCAATATGAATCCTGTAAGGCCACATTAATCTATACCAATCCTATGAAGATGCTTTATCTTTACAAATTCAATAAGGACATGTTAATCTATGCCAATCCAGTAAGGCCACTTTAATTCATCCCAATCCTGTGAGGACATTTTAATCAACACCAGTCTTATGAGGACAGTTCCATCTACATGAATCCCTTCACCAAGGCAAAGAGGGGAAGCCTTTGACCCTGTACATGTTGGTTGAACTCTTCTGCTCTAACTTCTCAGGATAACACCAACATATGTCCAATTACTATGACAATTAGTAATAAAAATGCTTTTATAAATTAAATTTTAAAACATTAAGAAAAAGAAAGACATGAGAGAAAAAAAATCCTCGCAGGATAGGAAAGAAAAATCTCAGGTAGTAGCAGTGGCCTTGACCGCTGATACTCTCTGAAAACTTGGAGTTGAGGTCATAGGCCTGCTAAGCTGCCCAGTAGCTCCTCAGATGGTCCCTAAATGAAGGATCCAGATCTAGCACTACACCCTGGCTGGCTCATGGCTGGTGGAGGGTGCTGTGCCTGGCTAGGCCTGGTCATTCGGCTTTGTTTCCCTGGTCCAAAGGGCAGGCTGGATGGGACTGCTTCCACAGGGAGCACTCAGGAACCTCACATTCTTATTCAATGGTGGTGCCTTGCAGCTATCAGGTCTCCCTAACTTGCTGTCATCCACAATGTTCTCTTTTGTTAAAAGATAAATTCTCAAAATAATTCTCTTTTATTAAAAGGAAAAATATGATTTGGGGGAAAAATACATTTTGAGGGAACTGGGTCATGGCAAGGCAGCTGAAATGTCACCATGGTGCTGGAGGTCTGTGTGGACATTCACTCCTACCTCCTCCTCTACCTCTTTACAGTATTCTGTTTGAGAAGAATGAGGAAGCTGCTTTCACCAGTTTCTGCCTGTGGGAGGCCCTGGGGTTCATCACTGTCTTTGGTTACAGCTCCTTTCTCTGTGTCAGCATCAAGCTGTACATTCTGCTGGGAGTCCTGAGTCTCCTTGGTCACCTATACAGGAGTGTTAAATACCTGGTCAAGACCCTCACTGCCAGACAGACCAGCCAAGCAGTGGAAGGAGAGACAGGGACAGACATGTGACAGCAATGGGCCATGGCAGGGGATGTCCAACACCCAAGTTCAAAAGGGGTACAGATGAGTCAGCCGAATACAGAAATAGCAGGCCTCCTGAGACCCACAGGGGAGTCTCAACATGCATGCAGTGACTTTAGGACTTGCTTCCTGTCCTGATGCTTATCTCCGAGAGGATCTCAGGTCATCAAGGAATTCCTGGGAATACAACAGATCATCAGAGTCATCAAGAATTCTTCTGAAAGGAGCAGTGACAGAGGATCTCACCATGACAGAGCTGGACATACATGTGCATGTCATCATTGCCTGGGTACCCCATCCCTTCTGCCTCTCCTCCTTCCCAACACTGGCAATGCTATCCACAACTCTTTCTCCACACCATCCTTCTTCATCCAGTCTTCTTCTTCATCTTGAGTCCCTTTACATCTGCCCAGGCCCCCTCTCTCTACTCTCTTGAGTTTGTACTTGTTGGCATGAACATCTCTTCCAGTGGAATTTGGCTTCCCAGTATCTAGTGCATCATCCAGCAGATGCTATACAGTTGCAAGTGCAGAAAAGGCAAGCTCCAGACCCCCACATCCATGGTCCACTCCCTCACTAATCCCAGAGCCCTGTGACAGATGTTGGTCTCTGTCTGCAGATGAAACAGTACCAGATGCTGGTGTGGAGCTTCTTTCTTCCAGTCAGCATTAGCCAAGTGGGCACAGCAAATAAATAAAACCTTGCGTCTGCCACAAGCTAATGTTTCATGGTTTTTTAAGTGTCACTTTGCCTCAAGCTGAGCATCTTTCCAAACTGCAGAATTTCCCATAGTTTCTAATGTGCATGATGCCAGTGCCTGTCCTGCTATTCTCCAGGCTCAGCCTGGATGTGCTTGTCTGTCCAGGTGTGCTGTGGTCACTTTCTCCTCCTACCTGTGTGATCAGGAGCAGGTCTAAAGTCATCCCCTGCTTTTTGCTTTATCCACAGAGCTCTCCGCTTACTTCCTATCCTCCTTACATCTCAGCAGTATCCAGACTCACTCTCCTTCCTGCAGAGCTCCTCCTTCACCTCCATCCTGGGCTATTAAATGAGAGGATTGTTCTATAGCCCAGGGATGACACTCCAACCCTGCAGCCCAAGCCCACTGAAGCTTTCATGTCTATAGCTCACCATCTGGACTCCTACCCAGGATGCACCATGTCCTGCGTAATTGAACTCAGATGCCCCTTTAGGGCAAATTCAGCCAACCCTCACTCTCAGTACTTCTCTTAGACATTGCTTCCTTCTGTTCTGGGTCCTTAGCTCAGCTGCTCCTGTCTCTGTCTAAATTATGTCAGCCTCCCAAACCCAAATGCCAACCAAGCTCCTGCCATCTTCAGTAACCTCTTTCATAGTGCAGGATCTTCCTACTGCCTGGTACCAGTGCCCTTTGCTTTTCCATTTTAGCCAGGCTTCACAGGCCACCTTACCATACCCTTATTTGTAAGGTCCACAACTGACTGCAGCTTCCACAACATGGAGCTTGGGTCATTGCAAAAGAGTCAAAGCTGGCATAGGGAGTGCAAGTGGCCCTGATTTTTTTAAATTTACTTTTTAAGGAAGGCTTGAAGGAGCCCACATAGACATGCCTCATGCTTTTGGCAGCCTGTCTTGAGACAGCTGAGTGAGCCACATGGGTGGACTGATCTGGCTCAGAGGCTAAAGGTAAGAGTGGTTAGTCCTGATGCTAGAGGCCAGCCTTACTCTCCCTGAGACTGGGGTGGTGCTGGGCAGTGCTCCAGCCTACAGACATAACTTAATGACCCATGATGGACACTGGAAAATGAGGAGGAATGTCTGTGGAGAGGCCCAGTCTTCAACTGCAGGTCCAGAGACCCATGTCCCCAGTAACAAGAAGCAGGCCAGTTGTCATGAGCCATCCATGGGCTATGTGTGTGAACTATTACACATAGTAGCCAAGTGAGGGGATAGGCCTAGCACTGCAAGCTCCCTGTCAAGGATTGATCACATGATACAGGTGCACCTCCCCCTCTAGCTCTGCCTCAGATCCCACACAGCACCTGAGATGGGTGTGACTCACCAAGATGTCAATCTATCTGCTGTCATGAAGCAATACTCCACCCTTGAAACCTTATCCCTCTCTGAGGTCCCTGATATAAAATAAAGGAAACAGGGTTCATGCTCTCTTTCTAGCATGGAAACTGAACTTTAAGCTCACAGAGAAGTCCTGCTCTCAGTTTAAAAACTACTCTCTGTGTTGTGTGATTTTTTTCACCACTTTCTTAGCTTAATGTTGCAGCCAGCTCTTTTAAACCCAGTTTGTCTCATCTGTGCACATTGGGCAAGAGCCAGGGTCTCTCCAACATGCCTTGCCAGGTGTTCCTGAGACAGAGGTGCCAACTGACAGATCTCAAGTAGGATTGAAGGACATCAGAGGTGTGTTGAGACCTTGATCTCCTTGTCCTGTGTTACTGCTACTAACATGGTGAAGAAACATGCAGCTGTTTTGGTGAAAGCCCACCCCACCTGGGAGCCATTGACTCTAGGCACATGCTGTCTGGCTGCTCTGCAGAATGTCTGCAGAGAGCTTCTGGATGGCTACACAGAGGCTCCAGACACTGTGCTCCTTTCTACTGGGCACCAATCACCCTCAGTTGGGCTCTAGCTCACCTGTCTGGGATACCAGGACCTTGTCTGCTTGCTTCATCCTTTTTAACCTTTTGAACAAATGTCTTTGTGGCTGTGCCAAGCACCCTGGTGAGAGCCTGGAGGAATAACATCACTAGCCTCAGTGGGAAAAGATGGATGCTGGGTCTCAGGCCACCCAGAGCTACCAGCCTAGCTGAGCTTAGGGAGTGTTGAATTGTGATAAACTTTCAAGGTAAACCATTAATTCTTGCTCTGGTTTTCATGTAAAATGGAATTATTCCTACTTATATGGAATAATTAAAGCCATGTGTCACTGCAAAGCAACATGAAAAACTAAGCCCAAAAACCATCCCCTAGAGCAAGGTCAGTGTACAATACTTTTTTGTGAACCCCTCAATGCAATGGAGTTCTTACAAGCTTTGATTAGGTTTGAGGTATCCATCTTAAACCCCCATGGCCCAACTCCCAGGACTCAACAACAAATCCATAAATACATATCTTTGGTACTTGCTCAGAGTAAAGAGTGAAGGCAAGATTTTAAAAAATATAGTGTCTAAGGAGCACTCTAAAGAAGCAAGCACCCAGACAATGCAAGTTGAACTTGGACATGTGACAACCATCTGCTGTCTTATCCTTCTGACCTTTTGTGAAGTGCAAAAGATAACGACTATAAGGATGACAACAAGGCCCTGCAAACTGCAAGGTGACCTATATAAGCTCTCACAGAAGCTCAGCTCCTCAGAGAGAGGCACACAGGGAGGCAAATGCTCAGAGACTTTCTACTCTGCTACCATCAGCCACCAGAAGGGGACACTCAGGGAAGTGAACATTCATTCAGAGACTCCCTAACCCTGCTATGTATGCACTCTCACTCTCCCCACAGCGCCACTAGTGTTGCCCTGCTGTCACCGTGAACTGCTGCCGCTCAGGTTCCCAGTTGAGCTACTGGCATCTGACAGTCAAGAGACCACTTCTGCGGCCCAGAGACATCGCACTATGGATGGAACATGGTCTATTACATCTGAGGGACTTGCTGGCTGGGTGAAATGGGAATAGTACCATTCTCTGTGTGTTAAGAATACATTCAATATAAATGCATTTCAAACGCATCTAGCTCTAGTGTGGTTCCTCCAACACTGCTCACAACAGTGTGCCCCATGATATTACAAAATTTTCTAAAAACTGAATGTGTATCTAAAAGGAAATAAATCTAGAAATAATGAAATTAAGAGCACACAGAAAGAGAAAAGGATGTGTTAACAATATGGGCAATGGCTATGGCTAATCTGAAGTCATGGCCATGTGCTGAGGTTGGCTTGAAGGTCACCTGCCTCCCAGGTCAAGACAGAAGCCTGGGTCACATATGCACCATCATCTGACAAAAGGCAACATACCAAAATTTTTAAATAAATTGATTTTCTAGGTACTACGGTGTAAAGGAGATTTTTATTGAGCCTATCCAGAGAAGATGAACCAGACAAAGTGGGCCCTGTCTGGGATGGATGACTTTATTTATGGCAGTGTGATAAAAGCTGAGGGCCCTCTGTGAGGATGTGACTGTAAACATGTTTGAGCAAAACAAGCTTGAGAGGCCTGAGCAGAGCTTTTATGTGGGTTGGGTTTGGTCATTCCTGATGCCTCCCCCAGAAGACTGAAGCCTTCTACTTCTTGACCTGTGCACCTCAGCCTTCATGAACTTATTCCAACCAGCATTATTTACACTGTGAGGTAAATTGCTCAAGGTATATTACTAAGAGAGATGCCAGGGAAATAGAGATGTCAAGGAAATACTTAATATGAAATAAGACTTGAAGAAGAAAATGGCATTCAACAAGCTCCTCTAGTTTCATGTCTAAACCAAGAACAAGAGATTACTTTTCTTCCATATCCACTTCCAGGTCTAAATGGTTCCCTTATTACTGGGCCCAGACTCCAGCCACACTTAAGAACATCTCTTGGGCTGGGGATGTGGCTCAAGCGGTAGTGCGCTTGCCTGGCATGCGTGCGGCCCAGGTTCGATCCTCAGCACCACATACAAACAAAGATGTTGTGTCCGCCGAGAACTGAAAAAGAAATATTAAAATTCTCTGTATGTCTCTCTCTCTCTCTCTCTCTCTCTCTCTAAAAAAAAAAAAAAAAGAGATTAGAAAAAAAAAAAAGAAAATCTCTTACATATCCCTGAGCACCTTCTCCCTGGCCTGTGGGAATAACACAGCACCAAACCACTCTAGGCCTGAGGCCTATTGGGGGACTCGGTTAAGTCAGCTCCTGAGAGCCAAGGGGAGTCCCCTGGTGTGCAGGGCTAAACAGATGTGTTCAGAGCACCCCATCTTTCAGGTTCTACCTGGTGTTTTGGTTGTTTTTTGTTTGTTTATTTGGTGTGGGGAGCAGGGGGGATTGGAGGATTAAGCCCAGGGACACTAAACCCTAAACCCCGGAGCTACATTCCCAGCCATTTTTGTTTATTTTTTTAAATTTTGAGACAGGTCTTGCTAAGTTTGCTTAGTTCAAGTTCAAATTCAAGTTCAAGTTCACTAAGTTCAGAAGGCTGGCTTTGTACTTGTCATCCTCCTGCTTCAACTTCCTGAGCTGTTGAGATTACACCTCCAACCATTGCTCCTCACCCTGTCCACAACCCTCAGGGAGGGATTCCTCTGGGCCAAGGTCACCAGCTAAAAGTCATGTCTACACTGGCTCAAGGGGAGAGACTCCCTCCATATCAGATCCATACAGCAAGTCTGTCTGTACTAGGTCAAAACAAGTAATGCCCGGTATTTTGAGAGAATAGCTCCTTCTCTGATTGTGAATGTTCCCATGCCATAGGTCCTTCATTTTGCACCCTATGGATCATCTCTCTCACTAGGGAAGTCTCCCAACCCAATGTTCCCTCACTTCTGCTCCCTGACTTCATCCCCTTTCTTTGGTCATTCTGTTTGCAAAAAAATAAAGTAAAACAAAAACCTTCCAGGCCTTCCCCACCAGTTGCTCTGCAAAGTAAGAATTTTAACTTGGGAATTCAAAACCTGACTCTTCATTCACTCTGCTGTGTCAACATCTGCCCACCTGGAGCTTTATGCAAAATGAGCCCTCCTTGGAGAATGGTCCATTCCTTCCAACTTCCAGCAGTGCTGGGTTTTCCTTCTCCTCAGCTCTGGCCCTGAAAGGTCATCAATGACAGGGGTGGAGACTTCAAAAATGTGACATCCAATCTATAAAGACTCACCTGCACAACTGGGAGTATGCTCATGGGCCCACATGTTCATGTGCACATACATGAAGCCAGAGTCCACAATGCAACTCCAAGGACAGCATGACATCTGAGAAGAAACTCCAGAACATGTCCATAGGATAGCAAGCCAGGGCCTCATCCACAGTCCCGTGGTGAGCAATCCAATTGGCCTTGACCATCCTCCCTCCAAAGCTCTTCCTTCACACTACCCTCCTGTGCCCACCCTCCTCTGGCTCCACTTTGAAACCTGGGTTTTTAGTAAAGATTTTGATTTCTGCCTCCCAGCAATCTTTCCTGAGACTCAGTCCTGTTGGTTTAACTTCCCACCTTAACCCAACAAACAGCAAGCCAGCTTAATTTACTCCAGATGATTCTTGTCACACACACACACACACAAATCTAATGAACACATTAAGATAAACAAGTATTTATTATGAAAAACCAAGTATTCTTTTAGATACAGCTGATAAAACAGGACACAGAACAGTAGAACTTTGCTCTTTGGAAGTTTCTATTCTGTATCATACTGTGCAATGAGTTCATGGTGATCAACTGGGGTCAGGGAACCAAGACAGAATCATGCATGATTGTGTGTGAGGTGGAAACACCCAACTTCCCAAGCAAGATGACCAGAGACACACAAGAGAAGTCCAGCCACTTAGACAAACAGAGTCGACAATCACAGAGGCAGCCTGGAACCCACATGTCCACAGTGGAGCATGTGAGGCCTAGGGAAGATCACACAGACCTAGATATCAATGTCAGGATGGTGGGGTTTATTCTGAGTAATGGCTACCTGCATTAGTTTCCTAGGAAAGTACCACAATTGTGGGTGGCTGAAAAGCAGTAAATTGCATCCAAAAGAAGGATTGGCATCTCCACTCCTGAAATCCTCTGTACTCCTTCTCCAATACCTTTAGCAATAGTGATGAGATGATTATGAGTGGGGAGGCTGCATGGCAGATGCAGAAGCATCCACCATTGTTGCAGGCATTCCCATCCCTGCCCACTGGCTCACCTCTTCCTTCCCTGCACACATTATTATGAAAATGATGTCATAGAACACTGAGAACACCCATGCCTTCTCAGAAGTGATTTCTCCAACCATTGCTCCTCACCCTGTCCACAACCCTCAGGGAGGGATTCCTCTGGGCCAAGGTCACCAGCTAAAAGTCATGTCTACACTGGCTCAAGGGGAGAGACTCCATCCATATCAGATCCATACAGCAAGTCTGTCTGTACTAGGTCAAAACAAGTAATGTTCTATGCTGGCTCAAGGTGAGTGACCAACTACACAGATTCAAGGTGAGTGACTCTCACCTATTCTAACTAAAGGCCAGTGATTATCCACACTGCAGAGGGAGGCACAGTGGTCCAGGCCTTACAGAAGATGGCTGGTGGGCCCCTGCCCTCACTCTGAGGCCCCACCTTTCTTTTAATCAGCCTACATTTAAATCTAGATATTATTGGAACAATAATTTTATGACAAAATTTGTCTGCAACAAGTTTATTAAGAAACATCTCAGGAGAATGGGGGAAAGGACAGAGGAGCAGGGCAGGATGAAGTGTCCCAGGCAGAACAGTCTCTGACATCTTACACAGGTGGGGACAGAGGAGACTCAGGCTGTCCACTGGCATTGTCTGGCTCAGCTCTCCACTCCCCTGAAGCCACATTGTTTATGGATGTGGCATGTTTCTTCTCTGTTATTAAAGCCACTTTATTGCTGACATGTGGCATGTAGCTGCACAGTCATTGGACACAGGTAGTGATACTCTTCCTCACTCACTTCTAGCCATTTCTGTTGCCAGGGCCTTGCCTTGTGGATGTGGCCATTGGGCCTCCTTGGGCAACTGATGCTCACAGGGCAAAGGGAAGGTACAAAGGGCAGGCTCCCTGGTGCTCCTCTATGAGAGGACAGGAACACCAGAAAGATCCTTGGGGCATGGGTGAAACATAATCTTTAGAGGCACAGGCTTCCAATGGCCAGGGCAGAAGGGCATCAGAAGTGCCAGCCTGTTGGGACCTTTTACCTCCTTTGGGACTGCAGCCATTATTGGGTGTTGGCTGAGGTGGCCTCATGGGTTCTTCCAGAGCATTTCCCTATAGGTGACCTGGCTGGATTGGCATTAGCCCGCACGCAGGCTTTTGACTTTAGCTCCGCCTAATGGTTTAATCTGAAATCTGCCTAGGCCCCTTAGTGATAGTGATGTAACTGCCCCTTATTGGTTCTTGCTACTGTCTCTTCTTACCCCCTCCTATCACTATATAACCTTGTCCCTGACACAATAAAGTTGAGATTGCTGCACCTCTATGGTTGACTCAACTCCCGACTCGGTGTGGTTCTTGGCCAGGCTGGGTGGCAGGCCGGGTCGCGACACTTACCTTCTTGCTCAGCCCCTCAGAGACGACAGGCTGGTCCTGCCTGTCTCCCATGTGTCTTTGTTGAAGGGAGCGATACCAGCCTGCCTGCCATTCCTCTCCACTTCCTGCCTGCAGGGACCCCCACTCTCAGCAGTGCCTCCCAGTCTGAATCTGGGTTCCATCCCTCCACAATCTTTGGTAGATGACCCAGAACAGATAACACCCTACCCCTTGACCTTTCTGATGCTTCAGTATCAGGTGTGTAGCCATCTTTGCATCAAACTTTCTCTTGGACAGAGACACCCAGGTTTGGCATGGATCAAAACCCATGTCAAACAGGATTATAATGATTGTGGGGTCTGGTTTGTAAGTGCCTCACTACAGTCACAGGGTATATACTGCTCACCTTGCCTCAGCCATGACTGCTGTAAGATTTACTTGACTGTGGGCCTCTTCTTGGGGTTCACAGTATTTTCTGGATGAGCCTTCATGTTTTGATGGGAACAGAGTGAAGAATGTGGTATCTTGCATGAACACTCCTCATCAGCACTTCCTGAGTGATGTTCACCATAAACGGGCAGCTCCCTCTCAACATAAAATACAGAAGGACACCCAGGCTCCAGATGTCCACTGGGGGCTCTCATACTCTTGCCACAGGACAAGTTCAGGGGCAAGGTATGTAAGAGTACCCCAGAAATTGTCCAGCTTCTGCCCAGCCATGAACCTGGTGCTGAGACCAAAGTTGATGAGTTTGATATTGTCTCTGGCATTCACCATGATGTTCTCTGGCTTCAGATCTTGGTGTATGACACCCTTCTCATGGAAGTAGACCATGGCACACACTATCTTCCTGAAGATTCTCCAGGCCTCCTGTTCCTGCATGCCACCACATGTGATATACTGAAGTAGCTGTTCCCCACCTTCATGATCCATCCTGATATAGATATTTTTGAGGGTCTTAAAAACCTGAAATATCTGAATCACATTGGGGTGCTCCAGGGTCTTTGACATACATGGTTCAGAGAGGACTGGGATATTCTGCACTACCATCTTCAGGACCTCTGCCTTGGTGAGGCAATGGTGGGCTAGGTTTACCTGGCCAAATCACCATGCCCAACGCATGTGCACCCAAAGGACACAGAGTATCCAAACACCACCCACCCAGAGCCCAGGGTGGGAATAGCCCATGGAGTTCCTAGCCCTGAAATAGTTGAGTGTGTGACTCAAGATACCAGTCTCAAAGTACTTTCCAATTCACAGAACTTAAGTCCTGGATGGGAGTTATCATCCTGGTCCCCAGCACACCATGGAAATGAGGCAGTTTTGAGGAGGCTGCAGAGACCAGATCAAGGCTGGACTGGCCAGCCTATGTCCCCCTGGCCTAATTTCAGAGGTGTACCTGCCTCATTCACATCATCCCTTCCTCCCAGCAGAACTGCCAACCCAATAACATATAAGGCATCCATCCATCAAATCTGAATTTCAGATAAACCAAGAATCTTTCAGGGACAAGTGTGCCCCCATGCAATGTTTGGGTGACATGGATTTCATATGGCAAGCCTACTCTTAAGGCAGTCTGAGGGAGAATCTTGGAAGTTCAAAGAGGCCAACAGGACAACCAAAAGTTCACTTGGCATTTTGGATATCCACAAACCTATCAGAACTCTCATGTGGCTCCAACCATGACTCCAACCAACAGTCTAGATGGGGGAAGCCTCAAGTCTAGGGCCCTCTTCTGGGTATTGATTCTGCCTAGGGATGAAAGTGTGCTGCTGAGGGTGCCTGGTGACTTATTGTGACTAAAAGAGTAGCTTCCCAATTCCTAGCCTCTACTTCTAATCCCTTTATCTTCGATCCATATTCTTTTGTCTTTAGACCTAGTAGGAAGTGATAGGGTTAGTGGAAGATAGTCCCTACTAGTGCTGTGAAACAATGCATAAATGATTAACACAGTACAGAATTTACAGATAACTCTAGTCAGAAGTCTGTCCAAAATATCTCTTTTCAGAGCTGACCCCAAAAGGGGATTTTCCTACAAATACTAGTGTTTCTCTCCTGTGGTAGATCTAGGGAAATGTTTCATGCCAAACAGGTGTGCCTGTTATCCCAGGGCCACTCATTCTAAGCAGCACAGGGCAGTTTCAGGCTTTAGCCCCAGAGGATTGCAGATACCACTGATAGTGGTAGCCCATGGCAGTCCTTCACCTCCTGCCTCCTGGGCATCCTGTTTGTTGGATACATGATGATCTGCTTTTTTGCCACCACTGAAGTCTGCTCCCTGATGTATGGGAAAATCTCCCAATACACAGGCAGGATAGCCATCTACATGCTTGCAGTGAAAAGAGGGTGCCAGATTACAGTCTGTGTGAGGACTGACTACACAGGTGCCAAGAAGCCCTGTAGGAACACTTTACCAGGGGCCTTAAGCTTACCCTAATGAGAAGTTCTTCTCCAGTTACTGACTGGGTCCCTTCAGTGCAGAAGCCTCCTGGGGTCCAGACAAGATGGCCCACAGCCCTCCAGGCTGAGGAAGCTGAGCACCAGGGTAGCAGATTCACCCAGGCAGGTGTTGTGCCCAGAGTGTTAACTTAGAGTAGGGCACACACCACACCAGCTTACAGAGTAGAACAGCAATCTGTTGACATTGTATAAAATGGCTAGGCAAGAAGCAGAGAAGTAAATGTGTCTCCTCTACTGGGGGTTCTGAGTGCCCCTGGCCACTTCCTGTCCTAGCTTCCTCCCTCTGACCAAGGTGCAGCAACCCACCTCTCCTGCATCATGGCCCTCCTACTGTGGCACCCATGCTCCTCCCAGATTTCAGTGTTCTTCCTGCTCTCTGGCCTGTGGGGCATGGGGTATGCTCTCTGGCAGATGCAGAACAATGGTGAGTGTCCAGAGTCTAAACCTTTGTCTCCCTGGCTAGCCACCTAGGCAAATGAGCAGGCTGGTGTAGTTCAGACTCCAGCCAGACACAGCCTTCATCAGAAACCAGGTGCTTGGGTAGGGAAAGTGAGAGGGAGGTCAAGCTGTGAGGGCTTCACACCATGCTCTGGATCTGAAGTATGTTCTCTGAGCATCTGTTCAGGTTCATGATGCAAAATAAGAACAAGTGGAAGGCAAGTCCACTTGCATAGCTTGGTAGTCCCTGGGGTGAGCAGCAGATGCACACAGAGTAGGGGGAGGAGGAGAGATTTCTGCAGGGTTCACAGAGTAAGCCAGATACAGGCAACAGATCAGAGCATGAGTGATCCATGTCCTGTAGGACATGAGGCTATGGGAAATGGTGAGACAGACACCAGGGGGCCCCCACATGGTACAGTGGTGGGTCATTACCAGAATACTAAGGAGAGGCAACAGGGTCCAGGTGTAGTCCTTGACAAAGCCACCCACAGGGACCCTTGAGCCACTTGAGGACTGGTAGCTGGGAGGAAGTAGAATACCCCATAAGGATAGCAGGCCACAGGCCAAAGTCCTCATCCAATAAAGTGGCAGGACCAAGGATGAGGTATCCCATCAGCAGTGAGAGGTAGGCATCTAAGCAAGCTGCCATCCCCATAACTGTGGAGAGGGGCCCTGGCCCAGGCACTGGTGCCAGCAAGGCTCCAAGGGAATCAGCAGTGAGGGGCAGTAGAGGAGGTCTCTGTCCTGTTTTGTTGGCTGTGCTTTTGGCAAGAGAGAGGCTAATAGGTTTTAAGGGAGAGCACTAGGGAGAGCAGGCAGCAGGGTGCTGTGTGGTGGCTTGGGTAGGAGCATGGGTGTGCTTCTGGGTCTTGGTGGAAAAGGGTAGGGAAGCTTCTGCCCCTCACAGGCACAACTCTGACCATAATTCCTACCCTAACCCTAATGCTTACCATATCATTTTGGTTTCCCCATCTTGATCTTGAAGAGGGGCTAGGCTTCAGTATGGCTAACATTGAGAAGTGTGGATGACATTTGAAGGCAGGCCTCTTTCCTCCATCCAGGGATAGCTGGCCACATCTGCTGAATTCTTAACTGCACTCTTTTGGACCAGGTTGGAGAGATCCAAGACCAAGATCCTGACCTAAAACTATTAAGCCACTTTTTCCACAGAAATTGTGAATATTATACCTGAGTGTCATACCAGCCTTGTACTGAGACATTTGTATACCCTACTGATGGGATTAAAATGGGCCACATGCTGGCATGCATCAAACCTGGAGTCCTGAGCACAAACCTAGCCCCAACTCCCAGCTATTCCACCACACTTCACCATCTCCAAGACAAGGAAGGAGGGATCTCAGTCCTTGACAGGGACAGTGTTCTCTGGGGCAGATATTGCTTCTGGTGATAGGATGCTGTCCCAAGAGCAGCTGAAGGGTGAGAACCAGGGTGAGGGGCATTCACCCAGCTATACCTAATCCTCATCTTTGCCTGGACCAATACCTGTCTCACTCCCTCTGAGCTCCAATCATAAGAACCCTGGCCTGGGATGGACTTGACACCTGGCTGCACACTCCCCAGACAATGGAGTCTGGGTTCTTACCCAAGAGCATTTGCTAACTTCAAACTTACTTTGCAACCTCCTAGGTGCCAGAAGTGGCTTTGGTCAGATCCCTCAAGTGTGTCCTGGATCATCCCAGATTACAATATAGCTTCTGCTCTGCCCAGAGTGTCTGCTGTCCAATTTGACTGGACATCCATGCAGGCCAGACCAGGAGTCGCCCTTTCCAAACCAGGCAAGGGGGTGGGTAGAAGCTGTTGGCATCATTCAGCCTTACCAATCTCCCAGGAAAAGAGGAGATGGAGGCCAGCTCTACTGGTTCACTGAAGCTACTAGGATCCCAATTGGACAAATGGGCACATGGTGCTCTTTCAGAAAGTTTCCTTATACCTTCAGACCTGGTCCAAAGCTGCACAGAGCACAACAGTGAAACCAGAAATTGGCAAAGGACTTTGAACATGGTAGGTGTTTTGCAAGGTCCAGGTATACTCTTGGGACACTTGAAGGTTTACCTATGCAGCTGGAAGTCAGTCTTCGCTCTCTTATTTCTCTCATTTGTGCTGCTGCTATTCATGAAAAAAAAAATAGAAACTCAGCTTTTCCTTCTCTGCTTCTTCTATGTATTTCCATTCCTCTCAGCCTTCTTTTTCTCCTCAGGATCTCGACTGTGTTCAACCAGGTAGGCCAGAACATGTGCTCACTGGACCCACCAACCTCAGTGTCAGGAATCATTGGTACCCCAGGCATCCACACCTACCTCTTCCTAATTTTAGAAGGTCTAAATCATCTTCTACTTTGTTCATCCTGATACCACGCAGAATTTCTCTTCACAGGTTTGATTTGTAGCCTCTTGAACATGATTTGATGTTTTTTTCTGCCACCAACAGTGGCTAACTTCTCACCTGAAGACACATGCAAAACCCTGGGAGGTGAGCAGTTCAAGAATTGGAAGAATCCCACTGGGCATGGTAGTGCACACCTATAATCCCAGTGGCTCAGGAGGCTGAGATAGGAGAATCTTGAGTTCAAAGCCAGCCTCAGCAAAAAAGCGAGGCACTAAATAATTCAGTGAGTCTTGTCTCTAAATAAAATATAAAAGATGGCTGGGGATGTGACTCAGTGGTTAAGCACCTCTGGGTTCAAGGGAGGATGGCAGGTTCCAAATGATCCTGGGAAGCCTCACAAGACTCTGTTTCATAAAGGGCTCAATCTGGTCCAGGCCCCTTGGTGGCTGGTGCAGTGTGGTGACCCTTTGTAAACTTGTGCACACAGTGCTGTAAGTGGTATAGAGCATGCAAGCCTCAGCCCTGGTGGCTATGCACAGGACCACTCTGTTTTCGATGTGTAAAGTCACAGAGAAACATGAGTGGATAATAGAAAATGGCTTTGGAATAGCAGAAATCAGCAGTTTTGCACAGGTAGCTCTGGGAGATGTTATTTACTATAGCTTATGTGCAGCTGAGACAAAATCAAAAAAACAAGATGAGTTTGGTGCTTTGGAAAGTATGAAAGCTGCCAGTGAACATGGTTTCCCTCTATCAGGAGAAGTAACTGAAATTAGTGACATACTTGAAGAAAACCCAGGGCTTGTGAACAAACCTTGTTATGGAGATGGCTGGCCGAGGAAGATGACAAGTGACCTTTTGGAACTGATGACTTAATGAGTGAAGAGGCATTTGAGAAATATGTGAAATATATTGATGTATAGAAATAGCACCCTAAATAAACTCATGTGAAATAGCTTCAGTACAGTTGTCATAAGTTAGTGGGAGAGAGAATATTTAAAAAGAAACAACTCTCAACACTGCTACTGAGGGAAGATACTCCCTTAACTTCCCAAGAATTGCAGATAAATACAACAATATGCATCTTTTTACAATTCCTTATGATTTTATAGTAGGCTTTAGGCTCTGGTATTCAGAATTCATGACATTGATCTATAGTTAAAACTACTTTTAAAATTATGGAATCCAAGGACAATCTTGTTATAAGCCTTTATAGTATTGTAACTTGTTTACAACCATCCCTGGATTGGGGTCAAGATACTTAATAATCTTCCCTTTGAAAAAAATTTGGGAGTGAAAAAAATTGTTTGTCATACAGTGTCAAAAGAACAATACTGTCCTAATTTTGTAATAGGCTGCATTTGCTGGTATTATTTTTATATACTGAAGCAACAGATTTGCAGCAAAATAAGAACAAATAAAATATTAAATTTCAAAAAAAAATCAAAAAGAGGCTGGGGCTGAGAGGCAGCAAGCTCCTTGTTTTCACCCACCTTCCTTCCTTCCTTCCTTCCTTCCTTCCTTCCTTCCTTCCTTCCTTCCTTCCTTCCTTCCTTCCTTTCTTTCTTTTTGTTTCTTTCTTTTTTTGGTGGGGGGTGGTACCAGGGATTGAACTCAGAGGCACTCAACCACTGAGCCACAACCCCAGCCCTTTTTTGCATTTTATTTACAGACAGGGTCTCACTGAGTTGCTTAGGGCCTCTCTGTTGCTGGGGCTGCTTTTGAACTCACAATCCTCCTAACTCAGCCTCCCAAGACCTTGGGATTACAGGCATGCACCACTGTGTCCAGCCCATTCTTTCCTTTCTTGAAAGGCAGAATGAGATAAACTTGACTTTTCCTTCTCTTTCCTTTTCTTTCTCTTCCTTCTTCCATGACTTTTAACTCCTCTCAGCCCTTCTTTTTCTCCACAGCGTCCCAGCTGTATTCCCCAAAGATGAGCCAGAACATCTGCACTTAGGTCAAACCCCAGCCTCTGCTTCTGGAATCATGGGTACCACAGACTGTCACACCTACCTCTTTCTGATTTGGGAGGTCTAAATTATCTTCCAAATTGTTCCTCCAGATCCCATAAGAACCTTTTCTTTGAATATTTCACTGTCTACTTGAACATGTTTTGATGTTTCTTCCAACACCAACCAGAGTAAACATCTCAGCTAGAAAACAATTTTGTGTTACTAGCATCCCATACATGTTTTTGTTCTGACTGATTTTGTTTCTTTGGCTGCCACTCACTCCTTTGTTCATTCACTTATTTATATCACAGTCCTGGGAATACAATCTCAGGCTTCAACACTCCAAGGAAAGCCTCTAGCTCCAGGAGGTGAGCAGTTTGAGCTACAGAGGCTTTGTGTTCCTACAAATATAGCCCCAGGGAATACAGCCTGGGGCACAAAGAATTTGGTTTTCTTCCTTAAATGGGATGCAGACTTCTTTGATACCCATTTTAAAGAAACTTTCCAATGACTAAGGTAACTGAGATGGAAGAAAATTATCCTGGGCAGCCTAATGAAACCCTGTCTCAAAATAAAATATAAAAGAGCCTGGAGCTGCAGGTACTGTGCACCTGAGTTCATTCCTCAGCTTCACAAATCATAAATTTATTTTGTGCTTTCTTTCCTTTCCTCTACTACTCTCTCTTTTCTAGTTTCTCTCTTTAATGCTGCCTTTATTCCAGGAAGAAAAAGAAAGTAGACATTCCCTTTCTGTTTGTCCATAACTTTCTGTTCCTCTCTCCCTTTCTTTTTCTCCTCAGTTTCTCTGCTGTGTTAGCTGAAAACAGGCCTGTAATTCCTGCACTCACATGATCCCCAGCCTCAGCTTCTGAAAAAGCTGCTACTACAGGCTGCCACTCCTGTTGCTGACACCCCAACCTACCACACATATATTTTTTCTGGCATCATCAGTAGTTAAATTCTCAACTAGCAAAAAAAAAATTACAGATTACTAGCATCCCATAAAATTTTTTGCCTTATATTGTTTTCTGGTTGTCATTCATCCATTCACTAATTTATACTGCAGTCCTTTGACTTCATTCCTAGGCATCACACATTCCAGGGAATGACTCTACCACTGAGCTCCATCCCCAGCCATGAGAGTTTAATACCTCAAGATAGAGGAAACTCAAAGTTCTCCAACAGCATGAAGCTTCCAGGAAGAAAGGCAGCATGAAAGAGACATTCAACTTTTCCTTCATGGTTTCTTCCATGACTTTCCATTCTTCTCAGCCTTTTCTTTTCTCCTTAGGCTCCTGGTTGTGTTTCTCAAGCTAGACTTCTACACCTGCATTCATATGCTTCCCCAAAACCTAGCTTCTGGAATTGTTGGTAACACAGGCTACCACCCATACCTGATTCTCATTATGGAAGGTTCAAATAATCTTCCAATTTACTTATCCTGATCATGTCCAAACTTTCTCTTCACAGATTTGACTTATGTCCTTTTGAATACACTGTGATACTTCTGACACCAACCACAGTTAACCTGTTAGAATAAAATATTTCAGGTTACAAGTATCCCACAAATATTTTTAATTTGCTTTATTTTTTGGTTGCCATCCATTCATTTATTTATGTAGAATCCTGAGAATCTAAACCCAGGAATAACACATTCCACAGACAGGTCCTACCCCTGACCCCACTTCCCAATCCCTCGGAGGTTAGCACTTCAAGGTACACAAGATCCAGCATTCCCCTACAATGCTAAGCTCATGATAGAAAACCAGAGGCATGCTGAATTTGTTTATTCCACTTAAAGGTGAAGTCCAGATACACATGTTTGTACTTAAATAAATGTCCCAGTGACTAGGGAGTCTGAGGCTGAAGAATATGGGGATGGCAGATTGAAAATACCCTGGGCAGAACCTGTCTCAAAATAAAACATCAAAGAGACAGGGACTGCAAAGGATCATGAACCCCTATTAATCCTCAAATATGAAAAAAAAAAGTATTTTGTTCTCTCTTTTTATTCCCTCTTCCACCCACTCTTTCCTTAGTTCTCTCTTTTGTGCTACTTTTCTTTTCTGGAAGAAGGATAACATAAAAGAGGGAAACTAGACTTTTATTCTCTGTTTCCTCTGTGACTTTTCATTCCTCTCAGCTATTCTTTTTCTCTTCATGGTCCAGCTTTTGGACCAGTACAACTGGTCAGTACAACAATGCTTGCATGATCCCCCAGCTTCTGCTTTTGGAATCACTGCTAACATAGGCTGCAACAACTACCCATTTTTAGTTTTGGAAGGTCAATTTTATATTCTAATTACTTTCATCCTAAGCATGCACAAAATTTATCTTCAAAGATTTAATTTGTGTCCACTTGAAGCCCTGTGATATTTCTTCTGACACCAAATGTTATTAAATTCTCCATTAGAAGAAAAATTCATAGGTTACTAGCATCCTATAAATGTTTTTCTTTTACCTGAACTGTTTTCCTTGGTTGTCATTCATTCAGTCACACATTTATATTACAGCCCTCAGAACCCTGCCCCAGGCATTGCACATTTCATGTAAGGATCTACCACAGGGCTCCATCCCCAGCCCCAGAAGTTAGCACTTCAAGATAGAGAAGACTCTATTCTTGCACATTAAGTCCAGAAAGTATAGTCTGAAGTACACAGAATTTATCTTGCTTAAAGAGAGGACCCTTTGCTACCATGTGCAACTTAAAATTAACTATGCAGTGACAGGGAAGTTAGGAATGAAGGATGAAAAATGGGCTATATTTATCATGATCCTTGGCAACCTTGCAAGCATCTCATGAAAATTTTCCAGAAGAAAGGCAGTGAAAAGAGAGAAGCTCTACTCTTCCTTCTTTGTTTCTTCCATAAATTTCCAATCCTCTCAGTCAATGTTGCTCCATGGGGCCCCAGCTGTGTCCCCCAGACTAGCCTCCTATACACATGCACCCACAAGGTTCCCAGCCTCAACTCCTACAATCCCTGAGACAAGAGAATAATATACCTATTCACTTTTAATTATGAAAGAACTGAATTATCTTCCAATTTGTTGATTCTAACCACATATAATTCTCTTCAAAATTTGATTTGAGACATCTAAAACACCTTTTGATATTTATTCTGACATCAACCATTATTACAATTTTCTGCAAAACTTTGGGAGATTAACAGCATCTCAAATCATTTTGGGATTGTTTTTCTTCTCCCACCCACTCTCATTCCTTACTTCTCTTTCCTGCTGTCCTTCTTCATGCAATAAAATTCAAACCCCAACAATACTAACCTTAAACCTTTAATGCTAACTCTAACTCATGAATAAACCCTAACTTAATACCATTCCCAACCTACTCCCAAATCTATCCCAAAATCTACCACTAACTCTAATCCTCTGACTCTAACACATAAATCTGACCATAAAATCTAAACCTAACCCTAACCCTCAGTGCTTTCCCTAACCAAGCCCAACCCCTTCCCCACCTTAACCACTAACACAACTCCTAACCCCAATCCTAATATCAACTGTAATACTACTTACCTGAAGATGGCAGGTAAGTATCTCCTACAGCCTGAGGGCTCAGGTTCACAAGACAGAGTTCTCTTCAGATGCCAGTTGAAAGCAACTGTGGCCCACTACTCCCAGGTGGCCCATTACTCCTGTCCAATGTGGACAACAATGAGAGTTTCCATGATCTCTTTCTCTGTTTGAGTCATTTGCTGAAATGGTTCAAGGCAGCCAGGAAAGCAGTGTACTTAGTATCACCATTTCACCATAAAACATATCTTTCAAACATATCCCAAATAATATACTTCAACAGGCAGATGACAACACACACAGGAAAAGATAAGTGGTAAAGAGCATGTAATTTTCATGCCCCCTCCAGGCAGCACCCTCCCAGCATGTTCAGTAACAGAGAGTCCTTAAATCCTGTCCTTTTGCTTTATCTAAATTCTTCATTCGGTAGCCATGATTCATTAAATCATTGCTCACTTGTAATCAGCTGAACCATCAACTCCTCAATACTCCCCCAAAGTATGGAAATAATCAAGTTCCAACCCTCTAATCACAGGGTTAGTTCCACTGTACCCAGTCATCCTGGGCCACCCAGAGGCCCTAGACCATTAACCACCTCATTGGAATCAAGCAGATACATTGCTTCATAGATCCAAGGATTAGGAGCTAAGTGCCAGAAAACTGAGGCAGAGACCAAATATGTGTTTCTTATTATGGCACAACAACCCACAAAATGGAAGAAAATGTTGCCGTATATATGAGAAAAAGTCCTGCTATCTGTAATACATAAATGACTTGTATAATTCATCAACAAAAACAAAAAAAATTAAATTTGACAAAGGACTTTAATATGCACTTTATCAGCAAACATGAAAAGATATTTAACATCTCAGTCATTATGGACATGCAAGTTAAAACCACAGTGAAATTTTATCACTTCTACTAATATAGCCATAATCAAAATAATTTAAAATAACAAGTATTGGTATGGATAAAGACAAATTATAATCCTTACATATACCTTTAACAATACAAAATGTGTGCCCTAGTGTGGAATAGTTTGCTCTTTCCTCAAAAAGTTAAATAAAAAATGAATTGTCGGATTGGGGCTGTAGCTCAGCAGCAGAGTGTTTGCCTAGTATGCATGAGGCACTGGGTTCAATCCTCAGTACCCCCATAAAAATAAACAAAATAAAGGCATTCTGCTAATCTACAACTATAAATTTTTTAAAATGAATTGTCACACTACTCAACAACTCTATTCATAGGTATTTATCCCCAGAGAACTGAAATGAGGTATTCAAACAAAAATGTGTATGTGTATCTGTTGAAGTCATCAATCCAGAGAGTCTCCTCTCAAAAAGAACTCTCAGAAAGAGTTCCAGGGAAAGAAACCTGGATCTGGATGGAAAAGGAGTTTTCCCTCCTAGTTGGGGCAGGTGGTGAGAGTGAGGACTGATTACCATGGAGAAACTCACTGATGTCCTGAATTTCAGGATATTATGGTGGTCACCTGGGAGAATCCCTCCATTGAGTAAAATAAACTGCAGTGTTTCATGTGGAAGTGCAAATCCGGTAGAGAAATGACCACTGGGGAATGTGAGTGAAAGAATGCAGAGGATTTTGCACCACCATGGCAGGGTTCCTGTAAGCTTGGCACTATCAGGAGGTCAATTGCTTTCAAAACAAGCATGTCAATACCATGCCAGAAACCAGACACATTGGATGTCATTAGAGAGGCTGACCCTTGCAAACTCAGTTCAGACAATGCTTGTGCCACAATAGCATTTGTAAGAAAATCTGCCATGAGAAGTAACTGTGTGGACACCACCTTAGTATTAGAGGTTACTTTTTAGATGTTATATTAGCAGTAGGAGGGCAAAAAATATATATTAATATTTTATATTTAATATTAATATGAGAGAAGAGAGTGTGATATTATATAAGTAATAAAGTCCACTCTCTGGATATTATTATAGTAGCAAGTGGTTAAGGTAAGTCATTATGTTAGTATTAGAGGCCTCTCCATGGACATTATAATACTATTTGGGGCAACAGTGTGCGTACTGCGTTAGTATTAGAGGCCACAGTGAGGATACTATGTACATGTTAGAGGTCACACTGTGCACATTAATATTAAAGATCACAGGAAAGTTATTGTGTTAATATTGGAGACCACAGTGAAGATATTAGTGTCAGAGGCCTCACTGAGGATAATATAAAAGTGACAGAAGCAACAGAGTGTATATCATAATATTCCACTGATATTATAGACCAAAAGGCAATTATTATATTAGCTTTAGATGCTATTTATAGATATTACATTAATATTAAAGGCAAAAGAGCAGCTATAATATAAATTTTAGGTACTGTGGTATGGATCACAAATTAATATTAATGTATTCAAGGAATTTAACATTCAGATTTAGATGCTATGAAATTGATATTACATTAATACTGAAGGCTAAGGGGAATTTATTTTATTGATTTTAGATGCTGTAGTGTAAATATCATATTTGTATTAAAGGTTATAGGTTACCTATCATAAAAGTTTAGATGCTATTGTGATATATTAATAATAAAGGTTACAGGGCAGCTAATATATTAGTTTTACATGCTACTGTATGGATATTAGTCTTAAAGACCATAGAACATGTATTTTTTAAATTTGTTCTAATTAACTATATATGACAGTAGAATACATTTTGACACATCATACATAAATGGAGTATAACTTCTCCTTCTTCTGATTGTACATAATGTAGAATCACACAGGTCGTGTAATCATATTTGCACATGGGGTAATAATATCTGATTCATTCTACTATCTTTTCTATCACCATACTCCCTTCCCTTCACTCCTCTCTGCCTAATGCAATGTATCTCTATTTTTCCCTAGACCTTAACTTATTATGAATTAGCATCTGCATATCAGAGAAAACATGCATCCCATTGGTTTTCTGGGATTGGCATAATTCACTTAGCATGATATTCCCCGACTCCATTCATTTACCTGAAAAAGCCATAATTTTATTTTTCCTTAGGCTGCATAGCATTCCATTGTGTATATGTACTACATTTTCTCTATCCATTCATTTGTTAAAGAGCTTCTATGTTGCAGAATACCTATTATATGAGTTTTAGATGCTAGAGTATAGATTTTATATTAATATTAAAGGTCAGAAGGCAGCTACTAAAAAAAAAGAAGAAGGCAGCTACTATATTTATTTTATAGACCTCAGTATGGATATAATGACTATTAAAGGCCAAAGCATTAATATTATATTAGTTTTACATGCTATAGTATAGATATCACAATAGTATTAAAGGCCACATGGCAGCTATTATATCAGGATTAAAAGCCAAAGATTGGATATCCTATAATAATAAACACTGCAGGGCAGATATTTATTAGTTGTAGAGGCCACAATATGGATATTATATTAAAAATGAAAGTCAAATGGCAGCTATTTAGGTACAATTGTATGAATATCATATCATTATTAAAGGCCATAGTGGCTATTATATTATTTTCAGGTGTTACATACTCATAGCACATTAGTATTAATGGCCACAGATAATAAGAATTGTAATGCAAAAAAAAAGTACATGTAAAAAAAAAGAGAAAAAGAAAAAAAATGGCCACAGAGAAGATATCATATTACATTAAGAACTATAATGTAGATATTATATTTAGATTAATGTCCATAGGGCAGCTACTATATTAGTTTGGGATGCCATAGTATGGATATTATATTAGTATTAAAGGCCACAAGGCAGTTTTATGTCACTTTTAGATGTTATTATATGAATATCTGATTAGTAATAAGGTCACAGCTATCATATTTGTTTTACTTGACAAAATGTGAATACTATATTAGTATTAAAGGCTAAAGCAAAACTATTATATTCATTTTAGATATGATGTTAACATTAAAGGTCACATAGCCATTATTATATTAGTTTTTGAATGCTATATTATGAATATTATATTAATAATAAAGCCCACAGGGAAGCTATTGTGTTACTTTGAAATGATATAGTATTGATATTATATTAAGGACCAAAATGCATCAATTTTATTAGTATAAGATACTATAATATGGGTTTTAAATTACTATTAAAGGCCACACTACAACTATTATATTAGTAGCTATAGTGTGTATATTTATTAATATAAAAGGCCACAGGTCAGCTATTATTACTTTAGTATGGTATATTATTGATATTACATTAATGCTGAAAGCCACATAGCAGCTATTATATTGGTTCTAGATGCTATTCCATACATATAACATTATAATTAAATGTCACAGATCATCTATTATATATAATTTTTAGATGTTATCATATGAGTATTACAATAGTAGTAAAAATTAAACTCAGCTATTATATCAGTTTAAGATGCTATAATATAGATATTATATTAGAATTAAAGGCCACAGGGCAGTTATTATATCTGTTTAAGATACTATATTATGGATATTATATTAGTGTTAAAGGACACAGAGCAGCAATTATTTTAGTTTTAGATGCTATACTATGGATATTTATATAAATATTAAATGACACGGGGCAGATATTATATTAGTTTAATATTCTATAATATTTATCTTACAGTAATACTAAGGGCACATGGCAGCTATTATACCTGTTTCAAATGCTATAGTAAGGATGTTACATTAACACTAAAGGCTACAAAGCAGTTTTATATAAATTTCAGAAGCTACAGTTTGGGTTTTATATTAAAGTTCACAGTTCATCTTTTATATTAGTTTCAGGTGCTATAGTATAGATATCATGTTAGTATGGAAAGGCACAGGGCAGGTATAATATACATTAGGATGCTATAGTACAGATAATACATTAGCATCAGGGACCACAAACCAGCTATTGTATTAGTCTTAAGTGCCATATTAGCGCTGAAGGTCACAGTGCAGCTATTATGTCAGTTTTAGATGCTTCAATATGGATATTAATTTTAAAGGTCATAGGCAAATATTATATCAGTTTTAGATGATATTGTATGGATATCATATTAGTGTTCAAGGCAATAGGAAAGCTATTATATCAGCTTTGGATGCTATAGTATGGCTATTACATCAGTTTTGAAGACCACAGGTCAGCTATTATACTAGTTTTAGATGCTATCATATGAATATAATATTAATATTAAAGGCCATAGGACAGTTCTTTGTCAGTCTTATATGGTATAATATGGATATCATAATAATAATAAAAGGTCACAGCATAGCTATTATATTGGCTTTAGATGTAATATATTGATATAATATTAATATTAAAAGTCACAAGATAGCTATTATATCAGTGTTTGATACTAGATTACGGGTATCATATTAATATTAAAGGCCATGAAACATCTAATATATCAGTTTTTGAGGTTATAGAATGTATTTCATATTAGTAACAAAGGCTATAGGGAAGCTATTGTGTGAGTTTTAGAGATCATAATATGGCTATTATGAGGTAATTTAAGTTCAAATGGCAGCTATGAAATTGGTTTTAGATGCTATAGTCTGGATATCTTAATAGTATTAAAGGCTACAGGGCAGCTACTATATTAAAGATGCTAGAATAGGGGCTGGAGTTGTGGCTTAGTAGTAGAGCATTTGCCTAGCATGTGCAGGGCACTGGGTTCAATCCTCAGCACCACATAAAAATAAAATAAAGGTATTGTGTCCAACTTCAACTAAAACAAAGTATTTTTTAAAAGAAGATGCTACAATATATTATATTGGTATTTAAGGCCAGAGGACAGCTAAATATTAGTTAAGATGCTATAGTTTAATTTTTTATTAAGATCAATGGCTACAAGGAAGATATTGTATCAGTTTCAAATCCTGTATTATGACTATTACATTGATATTAAATATCATAGTACAGCTATTAGATTTAGATGATATGATATGAATATTACATTAATATTAAAAGTCACAGAGCAGCTATTAGTTTTCAAAGATATAATGTGATATCATATTAAGGGCCATAGGGCAGCTAATATATTGCTTTTAAATACTGCTGTATGGGTATCATTTTTTTGTGACAGAGCACTATTACATTAGTTTCAGATGCTATAAAATTAACATCATATTAGTATTAAAGGCCACATGGTAGATATTATATCAGTTTAAAATACTGTCAAGAGGACAGCTACTGTACTAGTTTTAGATGCCACACTATGGATATTTTTTAATTTTGAAGGCCACAGGGAAACTGTCACATAAGTTCTAGTGAGATGCTATAGTGAGGATATTATATAAGTATTAATGCCACAGAGCAGCTCTTATATTAGTATTAGATGCTACACTATCAATAATAATATTAAAGGCCACAATAACAGTGATTATATTAGTTAAGATGCTATGGTATGAATTTTATATTAATAATAAAGGTCACAGTGCAGCACTATGTCAGTATTAGATGCTGTCATATTGATGTCCTATTAGTAATAAAGCTTTTGTGTTAGTTTTACATGCTAGAAAATGGATATTATAATCACAATAAAATCCAGAAAGCAGCTATTGTATAAGCTTCAAATGCAATAATAGGGATATTATATTAATATTAAAGGCCACAGGGAATCTTTAGATTTAGTATAGTTTTAGATACTATACTCTGGATATTATATAAGTATCAAAGCCACAGGTCATATATTACCATTAGATGCTACACTATAGAATTCATATTAGTATTGAAGACCAGTGTTAGCTATTGAATTAGTTTTACATATTATAATATGGAGATAATATTTATTGTAAAGGGCAGACAGCTATTATATTATCTTTAGATGCTATAGTATGGTTATCATATTAGTATTAAAGGCCACAGCACCAGCTACTGCATTAATTTTAGCTGCTCTACTGTGGACATCATATTTATATTAAAGGAAACAGGGAAACTATTACACTGGCTTTAAAAGCCACAAGACAGGATTATGTTATCTTTAGAAGCTACAATATAATATTAATAATAAGTAAAGGGGGCAGTTGGTATATTAGTTGCTATAGTATAGATATCATATGAGCATTTCAGGCCTCATATAGCTATTATATTATGAATATCATGTTAATATTTAAGGTCACAGGGAAGCTAATGGAAAAGATGCTACGGTATGGGTATTACATCAATATTAAAGGCCAAAGTGCAGCTATTATAGTAGTTTTAGATGCTAGTGCATGATATCAAAGTAAGATTAAGGGCCACCAGACAGCTATTATGTTTGCTTTAGATATTACAGTATGAATAGCATATTAGGATTAATTGCTACAGGGAAAGTATTCTATTCATTTCAGAATACTATGACCTTAAATATTAACATGATATTCATAATATAATAGCTATATGAGGCCTGAAATGCTCATAGTCTGATACCACATTAGTATTAAAGGCTACAGGGAACCTATTAAATTAATTTTAGATGGTACACTATAGACATCATATTAGTATTAAAAGTGACATGGATTTTGGGGATCTAGCTCAGTTAATAAAGTGCTTACTTAGCATGCAAAAGGCCCTGGGTTCAATCCCCAGCACCACCAAAAAATAGGTGACATGAAAGCTATTACACTATGTTTGGAGGACACTCTATGAATATTATATTATTAGTAAAGGCCACAGAGCAACAATTATACCTGTTTTACAGGCCATAGTATGATTATTAATGATAAAAGGACAGTTATTATATTAATTATTGTTGCTATTATATATATTCCACAGGACAGTTATTATATCAGCATTAGATGCTATACTAAGACTATTACATTAATATAAAAAGCCACAGGGAATTAATATATCATTTTTCAATGCTATTGTATGAATGTCACATTAGTATTAGAAGTCACAGCACAGCTGTTGTATTGGAGTACCTATTACATTAGTAGTAGATGTTACACTATGGATATCATATTAGTACTAAGACACAGTTTAGCCATTGCATTAGTTTCAGATGCTACACTATGGATATTTCATCAGTATCAAAGGCCACAGGGAAGGTACCACATTAGTTTTAGATGCTATAGTATGGATGTTATATAAATATTAAATCAACAGGGCAGCTATTAGTATTAGATTAGCATTAGATGCTAATACTAATATAATATGTATTATTATATTAGTGTATCACTATGTGTAGCATATTAGTATTGAGTGCCACAATGCAGCTAGTGTATTAGTTTTTGATGCTGTAGTATGGATATCATATTAGTATTAAAGAACACAGTGTAGCTATTGTATTAGTTTAAGATACTACTGCATGAATATTTTATTAACATTAAAGGCAAAATAGCAGCTATTAGTTTTATATGGCATAGTATGAATATCATGTTAATATCAAATACCACAGTAACAGACCATTGTAACACAGGAAGTTCAGATGTGGTAGCTGCCTGAAGAGGAGGCCTGATGCTGAAGAGGCTCAGGCCCTGGCAGTGATGATGGTGGAAATCCCAGAGAACTTAAACCCACCCAAAGCTGTTGAGGTAGATGTAGAAGGGTGGAGGTAGCCATGGCTGTTGGGGTTTTTAGCTTCTTCTATCCACTCTGTCCCACAGAGAGGCTTAGGAGAGCATGCCCCAACCTGGATGGATCAATAAAGGTGAGGGTTGACTGGCCATCCACCCAGCCCTTCCCACCGGAGGACAATCAGACGCGCCAGGGAGATGAGTCAAAGCAGGATCTCATTTATTGAGGAAGCACACACAACTTATAAAAGGAATAAAAGCCAATCATTTTAAAACATGGAAAAGTGGGAACCAATCAACATAAAGGTCAAGTCAGCAGGAGGAATTGAAGAGAATGAGCTGTGCACAAGCATGGAAGAGAAGTAAGCCAATCAGGGAGGTTTCAAAACAACTTCAGTGTCCTCCTACTGGCATTTAGCCAGGCACCTTCTTAGTTTTCGGCCCCACACATGGCAAGATAGCAAGTGAGGAAGTAAGGGGCAGAACCAGGTCAAAGGAGCATGGAGAGGGTCTTCTAATGAGGTCAACTTCCCAGCTGATAAAAGTGTTCATGGACACAAGAGAGGAACATAATCAGACAGACACTTCTGGATTCATGCTCCTAAGCAGGGATGCAATAGAAAAACTAAAATGGATATGTGGACATGAGGGCACCAATGAACAATAGTAAGAGCTCCAATGAAAAATAGTGAGAGCATAGACAGGAGAGGAGATAAGGAAAGGAAATTTTCCAGGAAACATAAAAAGAACAAGCCATAGTTGGGCATGGTGGTGCATGTCTGTAATCCCAGTAGCTTGAGAGGCTGAAGCAGGAGGATCATGAGTTCAAAGCCAGTCTCAGCAACTTAGTGAGGCCCTAAGCAATTCAGGGAGATGCTGTCTCTAAATAAATACAAAAAAAGGGCTGGGGATGTGGCTCAATGGTTAAGTCCCCTGGGTTTAACCCCAGTACCAAAAAAAAAAAAAAAAAAGCCAAAATTTCCCCATTGGACTTCCAGCTCTGGGGCCTCTTTTTTTTTTTTTTTTTTTTTTNAGTAAGCACAGTGCCCTTCCTATAGTTTTTTTTTTTTTTTTTTTTTTTTCAGAGAAGTCTGTTATTGTCACTTTTGAAGTAAACCTGCTGCTTGTTTGCCTTCTATATGTCCTGCTCTTCAGTTCTTTGCTGAGTGAAGACAAAAAACCCAAGACTCATAGATGATAACAAAACTGGTGGCTCATCTGGATCAAAACCACTTACTCAAAGATCAGTAACAGTCATGTTATATGGCTGATGACACCTGGAAAGTGATCATAGATCATCTGGCTTTTCAGTGGCTCTCTAAGGCCAGGTAAGTTCCCAGCCACTACTAGCATGGCTGAATTCCCAGACACATGAGTAATATGCCCCATTGTCCATGACAAAATTGACAACATTTTCTTTCCTCCTTGTGGCAATAGTTTGTCAGTTGAGACAAGGTCAATCCTCATTTTTCTTCCCTAATTTTCTTCCCTAATTATCTTCCTCATTTTCTTCCCTAAATATCCTTTTGTCTGGATAGTTAGCCCTGGTAAAAAGGCCCCATCATAGAGGAACTCCCAATTTTTTTTGAGACATTTGGAAAATCACCTATCTTCCTTGTGGCCAGATCATCCTGAGCTAGCAAAGGATTGAAAACTTGACACTCGGATCTTAGCGACAGTCTGCTGCTCTAAACCAGTCACAAAACCCCAGAAAAGAAAAACTATTGAAAGAGAAAAAGGAATATTTACCAGTGGAACAGGAAATCCCCTCACCCCTACCTGAAGAAAAGATAACAGGTCCTAAGATCTCTTCCCCTTTATATCCTAATTGAAAAGGATTAGAGCCCAGTCCTATTTATCTAGGGGCAAACTTCACCTATGGTCCCAGAATTGCTATAAAATCTGCTACTCAGGGCACATTTCCCCTCAGGACAATGCTGGGGGGGATTTAGATCTGAGATGGTACATGTCCTTTTTTTGTTAACTGAACTAAAGGACATGAAGAAAGACCTATGGCATGACACTGAAAACTCAGAGCAATATCTTTGGACCTTCCAACAGTTATAAAATTTTCATGATTTAACATGGAAGAATGTTATATTGCTTTTGAGTCAGACTAATTTTCCTGGAAAAACAAAGAGTCTTAGAGAAGGCTCTAAAAACAGATAATAACTATAGGAAATAACTACAGCAGAGAAAGTAACCATGGCTGGCAAGAGTTGGAGCATTCCCACTGGGAGTCAGGCAGTTCCCCTTACTGAACAAGATTGGAATACTGACAAGAGATAGAGATTAATGGGATAGATGTTACTTTATATATATTGTGTTGGAANGAGACAGTATATATATTGTTAGAAGGATGAAGAAGGACCCAAGTTAAGCCTTTCAATTATGATCAATTAACAAATGTGGTTCAGGGAGAAGGGGAGCCATCAGTGACCTTATTAAAGAGACTCTAGGAGGCTATTACTAAACATGTTAATATGTTTAGCCAGAGTAATAGAGAAAATTATCCTTAAAAACAAATTCTTGAGAGGCTGAGGTTGTAGCTCAGTGGTAGAGTGCTGGCCTAGCATGTGTGAGACACTGGGTTTGTCTCTCAGCACCACATATAAATAAACAAAATAAAGTCCATTGACAACTAAAAAATATTTTTTAAAAATTCTTGGAGCTGGGATTGTGGCTCAGCAGTAGAGCGCTCGCCTAGCATGGGCGGGACCTGGGTTTGATCCTCAGCACCACATAAAAATAAAGGCATTCTGTTGTGTCCATATACACCTAAAAAATAAATATAAAAAAGTATTAAAGGCCAACCAGCAGCTATTATATCAGTTTTAATGCTATAATATTTATACTAATATTAAAGCCCCAAGGGCACATATTGTACTACAGATCAGTAATATGAATATTGCATTAATATTAATGGCCACAGTACAAATATTGTACTCAGATCTTAGCGACAGTCTGCTGCTCTAAACCAGACACAAATCCCCAGAAAAGAAAAACTATTGAAAGATAAAAAGGAACATTTACCCTCACCCCTATCTGAAGAAAAGATAATAGGTCCTAAGATCTCTTCCCCTTTATATCCTAATTGAAAAGGATTAGAGCCCAGTCCTATTTATCTAGGGGCAAACTTCACCTAAAGCCTAATTAGTTTTAGGTGCTATACTATAAATATCATATTAGTACTGAAGCCACAGCACACCTTTATGAGTTTTTTTATTCAATAATACAGATGTCATTCATTAATACAGATGTCATATTAGTATTAAAGGTCGCAGGACATATATTAATTTAAGATGCTATAATTTGGATCTTAGATTAATATCAAAGGCCACAAGACATCTATTGTATTAGTTAATATGTTATAATACGTATGAGGTTTTTAATTTGAAATACCTCAGATTTTTAAATGAAGGTAGCCATTGCTATAAACTTCCCTCATACGACTGCTTTTGGTGGATCAGGGGAGGGACATGGGAAGGGAAAAGAAAGGTACTGGATAGTAAGATTGATCAAAATATGTTATGTGCATTTCTGTATATGGTATAATGAATCCCACTGGCAGGTATACATAATATGTCTCAGTAAAAGAAAAGGAAAACTGATTTACTATATCACATAAATGTGTGGATGCTGTGTTTCAATTCTCATTTGGTTCTGAGGTGCTTTTTTTCTAATCTTCCCTGTGCCATTTCATCAGTGACCCTTTGATTAGGCAACTATATTGTTCATTCTTCAAGTGTCCATAAAGTTTCTGTAGTTTTACTTGCTGTTTGCTTCATTTTGTTAATTAGCACATTATTTCATACATAAGGCTAGGGCTCATTTTGAAATAATTTTACAAGCATGGTATAGCATTTTTTCCCACTTTGGTCCCCAGTACACTCCCTTTCCCTCCCTCTGTTATCTTTCTTCTACACCACTGATCTTTCTTCTATTTTAGATAGTTGTTTTAATTAGTGCATTATTGATATACAAAATTCAATGTGATGTATTCATAAATGTACATAGGAAAGTTTGTTCATGTTCATTCCACCATTTTTCCTTTTGCTGTCCCTCCATCCCTCTCAATCTCCCTCCTCTGATCCATTGATCTCTCTTCTATTTTATGGAACACCCCCTCATCTTCCCCTTATTTTTATCAACCTTCTTAATATGAGAGAAAGTATTCAACCCTTGACTTTCTGAGTCATAGTTATTTCACTTAGCAGGATGTTTTCCAGTTCCATTAATTAACCAAAAAATATCACTATTTCTTTCTTATTGATAACTGAATAAAACTCCATTATGTATATATGCCTTAGTTAGTCTTTTCTTTATCCATTAATCTGTTGGTTGATACCTAGGCTTTTTGTGCTGCTATAAACTTTAATTTGGCTGCATCCCTATAATTGATTTTAGATCTTTTGGATATATACCAAGGACTGGGAGAGCTGGATAATATATTACTAGTGTTTTGAGGAATCTCTATATTTCTTTCCAGGGTGTCTGTACTAATTTGCAGTCCCACCAACAATTTGTGAGTGTATCTTTCTTCTGCATCCTCATCAATATTAACTATTAATTGTGTTCTTGATAATTGCCATTCTGAATATAGTGAGATAAAATCTCAATGTAGTTTTGATTTTTATTTCCCAAACTGCTAGAGATGTTGAACATTTTTTTCAAATTTATTATCCATTTGCAATTCTGTTAAGAAATATCCCTTTAGTTTTGTACATTTATTCTGTGGGTTATTAATCTCTCTTTTTTATTTGGTGATAAGCTTTTTGAATTCTTTATATACTCTGGATATTAACCTCCTATTTGAGAATCAGGTGGCAAAGATCTCACATTTTGTAGGTTCTATATTCATACTCTTATTTTCTTCCTTTGGTGTTTAGAAGTTTTTTATTTGATGTCATCCACTTATTGATTCTGTTTTTCTGTTTTTTGTTTTGTTTTGTTTTGGTTGGGTACCAGAGATTGAACTCAGGGGCACTCAATCACTGAGCCACATGCCCATCCATATTTTTGTATTTTATTTATTTAGAGACAGGCTATCACTGAGTAGCTTAATGCCTCAGTTTTGCTGAGGCTGGCTTTGAACTCATGATCTTCATGCCTCAGCCTCCCAAGCAGCTGTGATTACAGGTGTGTGACATGATGCCTGGCCCCCCTTATTTATTCTTGGTTTTATTTCTTAAGCTTTAGGAGTTTTGTTAAGACAATTGGTGCTTGTGTCAATATGTTGAAGTGTTCAATTTATAGTTTTATCTAGCAGTTACAGTGTTTCTTGTGTAATTCCTAAATCTTTGTTTTACTCTGAGTTGATTTTGTGAAGCATGAGAGAGAAGGATCAAGTTTTATTCTTTTTCATATGTTCATCCAGTTTTCCCAGACCCACTTGTTAAAAAGGCTATATATTTTGTTTTCTAATAGCAATCCATTGTGATGTGATAAGGAATGGAAGAAATTATTTTAATTGTTTTTGTATTTACTAAATCTTGCTTTGTATTCCAATATATAATCTATTATAAAGAAAGATTCTTTCATTGCTGAAAAGAATATGAGTTCTACTGTTTTCAGATAAAATAGTGAGTAGACAACTATTAAGTTGATATGATGTGAAGTAAAGGTGAAATCTAGGAACTTCATTGATGTTTTGTCCATGTAAAAAGCCACTGGTGAGAGTGGTATTAAAGTCACCCACATTTATGATATTTATTGGATCTTATGTTCCCTTTAGGCTGAATAGTGATTATTTTATAAAAATTTGGTACACTGCCTTTTACATGTAAATATTTATAGCCATTTATCTTTTTGTTGGATTTTTCCCTTTAACACTATGTAGTGACCTTCTTTGTCAACTTTGGGTAATTGTTGCTTAAAATCTGCTTTATCAAGTATGAAAATAACTACCAACTGTTTTTGTTTTTGTTTTTGTTGTTGTTGTTTTAGCTTCCATTTAAATGAACTATCTTTTCATTCTCTCATTTTTTTTCTGTGAACATCTTTGCAAGTCAGGTGTGTTTCTTGTAGACAATATACATTTGGGTCTTGTTTATTAATTGAGTATGTCTTTTAAGCTGGTAATTAACACAATGTGAAACCAGTTTTAGAGTAGTGTTGTGTGTTTCTTTCTAATATAGGATTCAATCTTAATACCCAATTGCTTATCCACTCTTCTAGTGACATTAATTCTATTGTATTCTCCCATGATTTATTTTAGTCTTCTTGTGTATATAGAATTCCATTGTGAATATTCTGTAGTGGGAGCTTAGTTGTCATACACTATTTTCGTTTATTCATTTCTTGGAAGGTCTTTTTTCTGCTTTTATTTCTGAAGAATAACTTTGATGCAGATAACAATGTAGGCTGGCAGTACTGAAGTAGGACAGATGAGGCTGGACACCAGAAGAAATAGCAAGAAGCAGGTTTATTGTCTGTAGCTGGTCCAGAGGGGACTTTCACCTTAAAACAGATCTTCCCTCTGAATGCTGCATCTAGACATTCTGTGAGCTTTATACCCAGTGGTGGGCAAGGGGTGCTTGAAGGTGTACATTTTTGCAGGATAAAAGTAATTTTTTTCTTTGAGTTCTCAGAAGGTACTTATTGTCCCATTCCTTAGAAGAGTTGGGGATATTTTACAGATTATACCACAAAGGAGAGTGCATCCATTAAGTCCATGGTTAAATTTAGTTTTTGTAGGACAGAGCTGAGCAGCAGAAAATAGGGCATCTTACTACATTTGAGTCTTTGCAGAGGTCCTTGCTGATATTTTGCTAAAAAGAACAATTTTGGTGAGAGTCTCTGGAGAAGATTAATTAAGATGCATTTGTGGAGGAGGCAGTGCTACTACAGTGTTTCCCTTTCAGTGCTTGAAATATATTATTGCATGTTCTTCTGGCCTTTAGAATTATTCAGATACATTACTCTTTATCATTGACTTGGTGTTTCTCTCTTTAATTTGTAAAAATCTTTATTTGCTCTAAATTTTGTCATTTTAACCAAAATATGATGTTAAGAGGTTCTTTTTTGGCCATGTCTATTGGGCTTTCTAAATGTTTTCTGTGCCTGGATGTCCATCTTGTTCCCACAATTAAGGAATTTTTTCTGATGTAAGTTCACCAAATAAGTTTTCTGACTTTAGTATATATATATATATATATACTTCAATACATTAGTCTTCAATTGGTCTTTTTAAAGTTGTCCTAGAATGTTTGTGTAGTCTTTTTAGAGTCTCTTGCATTACTATATGAAAGTTCGATTTCATCTACCTTTTCTTCAAGACTTAACATTCTTTCCTCTGCCTGACATAGTATATTAGTATATTGGAAATACTTCCCATTTTGAATTTTTTTTGAGTTAATAAACATCATTTCCAAATTTTCTGCTTTGTTATTTTTTTTCTGAATCTCTATTTCCTCATTGGAATATTCTTTCAAAACCTGTGTTGCCTTCTTTAATTTATTCTTAGTCCTTTAGTTCCTTAAATTATTTTCACAATAGTTTGAATGCTTTGCTCAGCATATTCTCCACATCAGTGTATATGGATTAAGTTATTGAGGAATTAAGAACTTTGGGAGTATCTTAGTGCCTTACTTACTCATGTTTCCTGTTTTAATGTACAGAGAGGTTTTTGTATATAGATTTTTGTAAATCTATCTATTTGTGTAAATAGATTTCTCTTCCCCTCTTAGATGTCGGTCATTTTGTTGAACACATTTCTCTTAGGCCCTGAACAGAGTTTAAGTTATATTTTCAAAGCCCCAACTCATTGACAAAAGAGCTGGGACCACTAATACAAAGCACTTTAAGAGGAAAGAATAACAACCAGTAATAGCAAAAACTTATAAGCAAAGCACATGTTGATTTTTAAGCAAAATAAAAACTTTTATAAATAATCTGTACAACTCCAGTAACCAAAGAAGAAGTAATAATAATGTACAATGCCCCAAATTTAGGCATTATTCTAAAATTAATGCTAAAATATATAGGGAAAAAATTGTGAAATGGAAAAGGAGAGTGAGGACCAAAAAAAGAAAAATGGAGCAAATAAGAATAAAAATAAGAAAATGAGTATAAAGAAAAATAAAGCAATTAAAAGATTATGTAAGTTAGAAAGAGAAAAACAAATGATTTAAAAAATTAAAAACCACTTAAGGATGCAATCCCAAAAAAAGTATATGACTTTCCTAGATGATGTAATTCAAATGTAAACACTTTCTTCCACATTTTCTAGTTTTAGAATTCACCATCTTTAGGGGGTTACTAGGGAGCAACTATGGTTGTACTTATTTCTTCTCATTCTAGCCCAGACAGTCCAAACAAGCCACTTTGTCTTGGAGATGTAAAACATGCAGAAGATTCTGATATGTCAAAGACAGAATCTCAGCAATGGAACCTTTCTAAAGGGGGAACCCCCTCAGTGAATTGCCAGGGAAGTGGCTAGAATTGCTTTAGTTGAAGGGGGGGTTCTTCCTTCACATGTCTCTGAGCATGATGAGATGGCAAGACCTGGGAGATCATCTCGCCTCTCTGGAGATTCTAGCAGCAAGTTTTCTACCAGAAACAATAGTGACACTCACTGTCATATAGTTCCTACAGGCACACTTAAATGAAACACACCTCAGATTCTGTCCCTTGGATAGACAATGTAACCATGTCTATAGCTTTCTAGATCTTCCTGAAGATCTGTGTCTCAGTTTGTATTCTCAATAGTACCTGACATCATTTGGTCTTGGAAATATAAGAACATAAAGGGCAGGGTTTCTGGTCTCCCATGAAAAAAGTTTAGACAAATGTCCCCAAGTAAAGAAGTTTCCTGGATAGACTCTCATGATTCTGCTGAGAAGAATCTGCAGTGCAACTGTCCTCCATTGACTTCTCAGGCAGAATCAAACTGGCTCCTTGTCTGAAACTCTTTACTGGAATTTAAAATATACTTTTCCTGAGATTATGGAGGGGCCAGCCAATTAGAGAGGAGATTCCTTTTAGCCTGCTTTCTCCTGACAATTGCTGCAGTTAAATTATTTTATGAACTCTTTTGTTACTCTAAAAAACATATTTCTGGGTTTTATCTGTTCATTGTCTGTCTGTAACTGCACTCCATTGTGTCTCAGTTTGTATTCTCAATAGCACCTGACATTGTTTGGTGTGTTTCTGCACAAACACTGGTATGCTTGCCCCATACCAGTGTTTGTACAGAAACACACCAGTTGATTTGATTCAAATTCAGGGTGCATTCAGTAACCACTGTATGCATCTACATACATGCTTTTTGCCATAGTATAATTTTTTGTAATTTTTCCTTGAGTGAAAAGTGATGTGTACTCTACCCTCATATATTGATAAAATAAAGAAAAATTTCTAAAAACAACTTTATCATTTTATTAAACTAGTTTCGTATCAGTAAATGTTTTACCAAAAGATATGTAGATTTCTGTAAGCCCTTGCTTATCTGAATGAAACAATGGGAACATGGATTGTTTTCTACTTGATGTGACATAATTCAGTCTCTACAACAAAATATCTTCAACATTAAAAGCTTGTTTTAAATGTTTAATGTTTTAAATGTTTAATGATGTGTAGCAAATATATATATATGTATATATATACATATACACACACAAGCTATACATGTTTTATATATATATATATATATATATATATTATATATTATATATATTAGAAAGTCCTCTTACTTTTAGTGGTAAGTGATGAGTAGAGTTTGACATAATGAAGTTACTTCCTTGTGGAAATATGTACATCAGCATCAGTTAGTGTGCTGTTGGTAAATAATTTTCTATTGTCCTTCTATCCTGGTTTTATAGAGTTGGTAGTCAAATGAAGATAATAGTTGGCTGATTTGCAGAGGATATATGACATTCTGATATAAAATGTTTCAATTTTCAATGTGTTTTCAAGTTTTTTAATCTTAAATTATTTCAGATCTGGAAAATTAGGTGTCTCCTTAGAATAATGATTAGGAAATTTTCATGCAACTCATTAGTAATATTAGTTTTCCAGAGTATCTCTCAGATTCTTCCTCCAAACAGTGTTGATCATTTATCCAGTGACGCACATCAAAGAACAAATCATGGTGTAAATGGACATATAGAAGGTAAGAACCACTCATTTTAAAATCATTGGATATAATGCTTGTTTAAAACATGAGCACTAGTATGTTTTAGTAGTTGAGGTAATGAAAAAAATAGTAAAAAGAAAGATTGAAGATTGGTATATCTTATCAAGTTGCAGCATCAGGTTAAGTTGGAATGTCACTAGAGGAACTGAATTATTAGTTCCATTTCTAGACCTGCTTAGAGGAAAGTTGGGAAATAAGGAAAGGGAGGGGACTATAGGGAATGAAGAATGAGAAGGATAAAGATGACAGACAAGAAAAGAAGGAAAAAGAAGCAGGTACATTGCTAAGGGAGGTGAAAACCAGTCAGATATTAGAAACTGGAAGAGCACGGTATTAGAAAAATAGGAAGAATTGAGTTTCCAGTACCAAAACTGATCTGAGAAGGAAAGTAAAATTTTCCAACAGTTCTTGTCTTTGTCAATATTAAAAAGAAATTAATAAATGACATAACATATAAGAATGTATATAATAAATGACATGTGAAAAGTTGCTACTTCCTAGGATAGTAAATATAAATAAAGTAAATCTCCAAAATAAAAAATCTGGAAATAAAAAAGAGTAGGATATATTATGGAATGATCAGCAAAGTCATGGCCTGATAAAATGTTCCCTGGAAATATCATGACTTCTAATGCACCTACAAGGTGGGGGACAAGATAGGGAGAATTTCAAATAGGTAAATTAAGTGGCCAGACACAGTGGTGCATGCCCATATTTCCAGTGGTTCTGGAGGCTGAGGCCAAAGGATTTTGAGTTCAAGGCAGCCTCAAAAACTTAATGAGGCAGGCCCTCAGAAATTAAGAAATACCCTGTCTCTAAATAAAATATTAAAAGTGCTGGGGATGTGGCTCAGTAGTTAGGCACCCCTGGATTCAGTCCCCAGCACCACCACCAACAATGTAACAAAATTAACAAAGCAAAAAGAAACATCAAATAGGCAAGTTAAGTTAGAGGAATTGGTAGAAGATTAATCATGCACAAGAACTCTCATAATTTAGTGAATCATATATTGGGGACCATGTACAGAACGTATGTTCTGACTCAGCAGATCTTTGGTTCTACATTCCTAGTACATTCAAAGATGCTTCCAATGCTCCTGATCCATATGCCACGTTCTGAATTGCAAGGGAATGAACTTCCCTTTAGAAAATCTAAATGAAGAACCATTGCATCTTAGTTCAGGGCATAACCAGATCAAGTGAAAGCATAAATCTTTCATTTCGAGTATGTCTCTTGACAAAGGGGAAGGACAAACGGATAAAAACATAGAAATTGTATTCTTAGATACAGTTGCTGAATTGGCAAGAAAAAGTAGTGGGAATAATCCAAACAAAGAAGGTAAAAAAAAGAATCAAGACCACAGATCTAGAGGTTGCTTTTGAAAAACCAAGGGAGGGAACAAAATTAATTAGCTAGGTAATTTTGAAGGCAATAATAAGGAGGCTGAGAGAATGCATTTCAGCTGGTTTCAGTATATTTGCATTTAAGCCAAAGGTGAGACTATTACTGGTCAGAGATGGTTGTAAGCAGGGGAAACGGGTAGAATTGGGCCAGCTAGCCACTATTCATTTCTTTTCTTCATAACTACCAAGCATAGGGAAGTATGTGGCATTGAGTCAGTAGTTGAGATGAGAAACATGGCATTTCAGAAGTATTGGACATTTTAAAAGATAGTTAATTTTCCCATTACTGAAGCCATGGATTTGGGCATGCTAGGAATACACCCTATTACTAAGCTACGTCCTCATCTCTAAATAGCTAATTTTCTGATAGGATGGGTATTTCATGAAAAATCCTTGAAAGTCTAACAAGATATACCAAACTAGGCTCATTTTGTAAAGAGCAGACTCTATAGGTTAATTCTTTGAATATCAAAGCTGTTATTCTTTGTATTTATGTCAATAAATTTGAAATATAAAATTTTATTAATATCTGATAATTATTTGACATTTCAGTTCACTTTTCCCCTTTGGATTACTATATTTTAATACTTTATGCTTGTTATACATTATTTTTTAGATGAGGTTCCTATGTCTTCTCACATGAGTGGATCAAGAAACTTCAAGTGAGTTAGACCAGAGGATACAGTAAAAGAAGATATACCACTGTCCTGAATGAGTGTGGAAAAATAGAATATTTTAATAAGTATATATTTAAGCTGATCAGTTCAGAGAACATTCCTCAATGAAAATGAATTGTACTTTCCACTAAACTGTTATCACAACTTTGGACTTACACAATTTTTCATATCTCTGGTTGTATACATAGTATATTCACACCAATTTGTGTCTTCATACCTGTACTTTGGATAATAATGATCATCACATTTCACTATCATTATTTACCCTATGCCCCCTCTGTTCCCCTCCAATCCCTCTGCCCTATCTAGAGTTCATCTATTTCTTCCATGCTCCCCCTCCCTATCCCACTATGAATCAGCCTCCTTATTTCAAAGAAAACATTTGGCATTTGGTTTTTGGGGATTGGCTGACTTCACTTAGCATTATCCTCTCTAAATCCATCCATTTACCTGCAAATGCCATGATTTTATTCTCTTTTGTTGTTGAATGATAATTCATTATGTATATATGCCATATTTTTTATCCATTCATCTACTGAAGAATGCCACAGTCTGGCTGGGCACAATCAGGAGCCACTTGTCAAAAGAAACTAACTTTATTTTTAGAACCACACACGCCAAACAAAACAGCCTCTCAGGAAAAACCCTCAGAGCCTCAACTGCCACCACCGGCTTTCCACAAGCCTCTCTCTCCCACACAAGCTTCTCCCCACCTCCCACAATCCTCCTGCTCTTGAGGCCGATTGGCTGGGTCACGTGGGCGGAGCCAAAAAAGTCCCCCAATGAGCAGCTCCGTGGTCTGAAAGGGCAGGGAAACAGCCCAATGAGCATCACCGCAGAGGAGCCAATCAGCTAGATGTTGCTGGGGCCGCTGTGAGCCAATCATCAGCCGGCAGCTGGAAGTTTGCTGGCAGCTGGAAGTTTGCTGGGGCCCCTTCCGCTGTGGCTCTCAACAGAGGGGCATATAGGTTGGTTCCACAATTTAGCTATTATGAATTGTGCTGCTATAAACAGTGATGTGGCTAAGTCTCTGTAGTATGCTGTTTTTAAGTCCTTTGGGTATAGACCAAGGAGAGGGATAGCTGGGTCGAATGGTAGTTCCATTCCCAATTTTCCAAGAAGTCTCCATACTGCTTTCCTTATTGGCTGCACCAATTTGCAGTCCCACCAGCAGTGTATGAGTGTACCTTTTCCCCCGCATCCTTGCCAACACTTATTGTTGTTTGTATGCATAATAGCTGCCATTTTGACTGGAGTGAGGTGAAATCTTAGACTGGTTTTGATTTGCATTCTCTAATTGCTAGTGATGATGAACATTTTTTTATGTATTTGTTGATTAATTGTCCATCATCTTCTGAGAAGTGTATATTCGGGTCCTTGGCTCATTTACTCATTGGGTTATTTGTTTTTTGTTTTGTTTTGGTTTGGTTTTTTGGTGTTTAGCTTTTTGAGTTCTTTATATACCCTAGTGATTAGTGCTCTATTTGATGTGTGAGGGGTAAGGATTTGCTCCCAAGATGTAGGCTCTCTATTCACCTCACAGATTGTTTCTTTTGCTGAGAAGAAACTTTTTAGTTTGAGTCCATCACATTTATTGATTCTTTATTTTAATTCTTGTGCCATAGTAATCTTATATTTAAAAAGTTGGGGCCTAATCCCACATGACTACTTTTTCTTCTATTAGATGCAGGGTCTCTGGTTGTATTCCTAAGTCCTTGATCCATTTTGAGTTGACTTTTGTACATGATGAGAGATAGGGGTTTATTTTCATTTTGTTGCATATGGATTTCCAGTTTTTCCAGCACCATTTGTTGAAGAGGCTCTTTTCTTCAATGCATGTTCTTGGCATTTAAGAAAACGTCTAGTTTAAGATAATTGTTCTGTGGGTTAGTCTCTGTGTTCTCTATTCTGTTCTCTATTCTGTAGCTTGGTCTACCAGTCTGTTTTGGTGCCAATACCATGCTGTTTTTGTTACTATTGCTCTGTAGTATAGTTTAAGGTCTGGTATAGTGATGCCACCTGCTTCACTCTTCCTTCTAAGGCTTGCTTTAGCTATTCTGGGTCTCTTATTTTTTCCAGATGAACTTCATGATTGCTTTTTCTATTTCTTTGAGGAATGTCATTGGAATTTTGATTGGAATTGCATTAAATCTATACAGTGCTTTTGTTAGTATGGTCATTTTGATAATATTAATTCTGCCTATCCAAGAACAAGGTAAATCTTTCCATCTTCTAAGTTCCTCTTTGATTTCTTTCTTTAGGGTTCTGTAATTTTCATTACATAGATCTTTCACCTCTTTTATTAGGTTGATACCCAAGTTGTTGTTTGTTTTGTTTTGTTGTTTTTTGAGACTATTGAGAATGGGGTAGTTTTTCTCATTTCCCTTTCTGCAGATTTGTCACTGATATACAGAAATGCCTTTGATTTATGGGTGTTGATTTTATATCCTGCTACTTTGCTGAATTCATTTACTAGTTCTAGAAGTTAGGGTTAGAGGAAAGTTCATTGCATGGAGTTTATTTCTTAAAAGAAGAAAAAGTCTTCTAGAAGTTAGGGTCTTCCAGGTATATAATCAGATCATCAGCAAATAGTGCCAATTTGAGTTCTTCTTATGTGTATCCCTTTAAATTCTTTCATCTGTCTAATTGCTCTGGCCAGTGTTTCAAGAACTATGTTAAATAAAATTGGTGAAAGAGGGCATCCCTGTCGTCTTGTTCCAGTTTTTAGAGGGAATGCCTTCAATTTTTCTCCATTTAGAATGTTGTTGGCCTGGGGCTTAGCATAAATCGGGTGATCTTGAGATACGTTCCTGTTGTCCCTAGTTTTTCTAGTGTTTTGAACATAAAAGGTGCTGTATTTTGTCAAATGCTGTTTCTGCATATATTGAGATGATCGTATGATTCTTATCTTTAAGTCTATTGATGTGATGAATTACATTTGTTGATTTCCATATGTTGAACCAACCTTGCATCCCTGGGATTCATCCCACTTGATCGAGGTGCATGTCTTTTTGATATGTTTTTGTATTCAATTTGCCAGAATTCATTGAGAATTTTTGTATCTATGTTCATTAGAGATATTGGTCTGACAGTTTTTGTTGTTTTGTTGTTGTTGTTGTTATTTTGATGTGTGTTTGCTTGGTGTTGGAATCAGAGTGACATTGGCCTCATAGAATGAGTTTGTAAGTGCCACCTCTTTTTCTATTTCCTAAAATAAATTAGAAAGTATTGGTATTAGTTCTTCTTTAAAGGTCTTGTAGACTTTACTCTGTATCCATCTGGTCCTGGTCTTTTTTTGATTGGCAGACTTTTGATGGCGTCTGCTATTTCGTACTTGAAATTGATCTGTTTAAATTGTGTATATCATCCTGATTCAATTTGGGCAAATTATATGAGTCTAGAAATTTGTCAAAGCCTTCAATATTTTCTATTTTATTGGAGTACAAGTTTTCAAAATAATTTCTAATTATCTTCTGTATTTCTGTAGTGTCTGTTGTGATATTTCCTTTTTCATCACATATGTTAGTGATTTGAGTTTTCTCTCTCCTTCTCTTCATTAGCATGGCTAAGGGTCTGTCAATTTTATTTATTTTTTCAAAGAATCAACTTTTGTTCTGTCAATTTTTTCAATTGTTTCTTTTGTTTCAATTTCATTGATTTCAGCTCTGACTTTAATTAATCCCTGTCTTCTGCTGCTTTTGGTGTTGATTTGTTCTTCTTTTTCTAGGGCTTTGAAATGTAGTGTTAAGTCATTTACTTGTTGATTTTTTCTTCTTTTAAGAAATAAACTCCATGCAATGAACTTTCCTCTTAGAACTGCTTTCATAGTGTCCCAGAGATTTTGATATGTTGTATCTGTGTTCTCATTCACCTCTGAAAACTTTTTAATCTCCTCCGTGATGTTTTCTGTAACCATTGTTCATTCAGTAGCATATTATTTAGTCTCCAGGTGTTGGAGTGGATTTTATTTCTTATTTTATCATTGATTTCTAATTTAATTCCATTATGATCTGATAGAATGCAGGGTAGTATCTATACTTTTTTATATTTGCTAAGAGTTGCTTTGTGGCATAGTATGTGTTCTATTTTAGAGAAGGATCCATGTGCTGCTGAGAAGAAAGTATATTTTCTTGTTGAAGGATGAAATATTCTATATTGGTCAGTTAAGTCTAAGTTATTGATTGTATTATTGAGTTCTATAGTTTCTTTGTTCAACTTTTGTTTGGAAGATCTATCTAGTGATGGAAGAAGTGTGTTAAAGTCACCCAAATTTATTGTGTTGTGGTCTATTTGACTCTTGAACTTGAGAAGAGTTTGTTTGATGAACATAGCTACTCCATCGTTTGGGACATATATATTTATAATTGTTAATTCTTGTTGGTGTATGGTTACCTTGAGCAGTATTAGTGTCCTTCTTTATCCTTTTTGATTGACTTTAGCTTGAAGTCTACTTTATTTGATTCAAGCATGGAAACTCCTGCTTGCTTCTGCAGTCCATGTGAGTAATATGATTTTTCCCAACCCTTCACCTTCAGTCTGTGAATGTGTTTTTCTATGAGATGAGCCTCTTGGAGGCAGCATATTGTTGGGTCTTTTTGTTTTATCCAATCTGCTAGTCTATGTCTTTTGATTGGTGAGTTTAAGCCATTAACATTGGTGAGTTTAGGCCATTAACATTCAGAGTTACTCATGGGTAACAAAAGACATCAATTTGGACACAATTTGTATTCCCAGTCATTTTTGTTTATTTTCAGTATTTAATGTGACTTGGTTTCTCCTCTGATTAGATTTTCCTTTAGTGTAACCTCTCACTCTGCTGATTTTCACAGTTGTTTTTCATTTTCTCTTCTTAGAATATTTTGCTGAGGATTTTCTGTAATGCAGGCTTTCTAGTTGTAAATTCTTTTAACTTTTCCTTATCATGGAAGGTTTTTATTTCATCATCAAATCTAAGACTTAGTTTCACTGGATATAAGATTCTTGGTTGACATCCATTTTCTTTCAGAGTTTGGTATATGTTACTCCATGATCTCAGTCTTTGAGGGTCTGTGTTGAAACTCTGCTGAGATACGGATTGGTCTTCCCCCTAAATGTGATCTGACTCCTCTCTCTTGCATCTTTTAAGATTCTATCCTTATTCTGTATGCTAGGCATTTTCATTATGATGTGCCTTGGTATAGATCTGATGTAATTTTGTACATTCAGTGTCCTGTAAGCCTCCTGTATTTGGTTTTCCAATTTGTTCTTCATGCTTGGAAAATGTTCTGATATTATCTCATTGAACAGATTGTGCATTCCTTTGATTTGAAACTTTATGCCTTCCTCTATCCCAACAACTCTTAAATTTGGTCTTTTGATGCTGTCCCATAATTTTTGGATGTTCTGTTTATAGTTTCTTACTATCTTCACTCTGTGATCAATTTTATTTTCCAGATTGTATACTTTGTCTTTATTATCTGACGTTCTTTCTTCCAAGTGATCAAGTCTGTTGGTTATGCTTTTTATTGAGTTTTTTATTTGATTTATTATATCCTTCATTTCAAGGATTTCTGACTTTTTTTCAGGGTCTCTATCTTCCTCTTGAGGTAATCTTTTGCTTTCTGTATTTGCTCTCTTATCTCTTTGTTGGAGTGATCAATTTTGCCTGTATTTGCTCCTTTAGGTCATTCTTTCATTCACAGATCATTTTAATTATAAACCTTCTGAACTCCTTCTCTGGCATTTCATCAATTTTGCTGTTCAGGGGTTCTATTATTATAGTATTCTGATTTGTTTGGGGTACCTCAGCACCACATAGAAATAAATAAAGAAATAAAATAAACTTACTTTTTCCAACTATAACTACAAAAAAATATTTAAAAAATAATAATCCTGCTTCCTGAAAATTCCTCAAGTGTTCATCCTCTTCTGTCCCATTTCATTTTATACTCTTATAGTTATTGATTTTTTTTTATTTTACTACTTGGGCTTTAGGAGTTGTATTAAGGAAGTCAAGTCCAGAGCTTATAATTTGGGGTGATGGGCCTACATTTTCTTCTAGCAGTTGTAGTATTTCTGTCTTATTTCCTAGGACTTTGATCCAGTTAGTTTTGAATTTTGTTCAGGGTGATAAATATGGGTTAAATTTCTTTCTACTATGTAGGGATTTTCAGTTTACCCAGCACCATTTATTTAAAAGTCTATCATTTCTCCAGTTTATGTTTTTTGAACCTCTATCTAGTATCAAACAATAGTATTAATATGAGTTTTCTCTTTGAATTCTTATCTATGTCTTCATGGCAGTTTTGGTGCCAAAACCATGATGATTTTGTTACTACGGCTCTGTAGTATAAATTCAGATCTGGTATTGTGATGCCTTCTATTTTGCTTGTCTCACTAAGGATTGCTTTGGCTATTTTTGTGTCACTTACTTTTTCACATAAATTCCATGACTGTTTTTTCTATTTGTGTGAAGAATATCATTGGAAATTTGATGGTAATCACATTAAATCTGAATAGTGCTTTTGATAGTATGGTCATTTTGACAGTATTAATTCTGCCTATCCAAGGACATAAAGGTCTTTTCATTTTCAAAAGTCTTTTTCAATTTCTTTCTTTAGAGTTCTATAGTTGTGATTGTAGAAGTCCTTAACCTCTTTTGTTAAATTGGTTCTCAGGTATTTTATTTTATTTTTGAAAGTATTATGAGAGGCAGAGTTTTCCTAAGTACTTTTTCACTGGATTCATTATTGGAGTTTAGGAGCATGATTGACTAATGGATGTTGGTTTTGTATCCTGCTATATTGCTGAATATATTTGTGAAATGTAGAAGTCTTCTAGTGAAGTGTTTTTGGATATTCTACATATAGGATCATATCATTGACAGACAATTTTAGCTCTTTTCCTTTTTATATCCCTTTAATTTTCACCTCTTGCCTGATTTCCCTGGTCAGACTTTGAAGGACAGTGCTGAATAGGAGTGGTGAAAGTGGTCATCTTTGTCTGGTCCTTGTTTTATAAGAAATGCTTTCAGTTTTTCTCCATTTAGAACACTGTTGGCTTTGGGTTTGTCCTAGATAGCCTTGACAGTGTTGAGGCAAGTTCCCCTTAGCTCTAGTTTTTTCTCATGTTTTAAACATAAAAGTGCTGTACTTTGTCAAATAATTTTTCTGCATCTACTGAGATAATCTTGTGATTTCTGTCTTTAAGTTTATTTATGTGATGAATTACATTTATTGATTTCTGTATGCTAAAACCTTGCATCCCTTGGATGAAACCCACTTCATCATGAAGGATGAAAACAACCCTTTTCATGTATTTTTGTATGCAAATTCTCAGTACTTTGTTAACAAATTTTTTGTCTATGCTCATCAAGAATATTGGTCTGAAGTTTTCTTTCCATGATGTGTCTTTGTCTGCTTTTGGTATCAATGTGATATTGGCTTCATAAAATAAGTTTGGCAGAGTGCCTTTATTTTCAATTTCATGGACTAATTTGAGGAGGGTTGATATTATTTCTTTTTAATGGTTTTGTAGAACTAAGCTCAGAATCCATCTGGTACAGGAATTTTCTTTGTTGAAGTTGTTTTGCTCATTGTTTCAATTTCATGGCTTTCAAACTGATTTTATTATGCTTTGTATATCCTCCTGATTCAAGTTAGGTAGGTCATATGTCTCTAGGATTATGTCAGTAGCTTCAAATTTTTCTAGTTCTTTGGAGTACAAATTTCCCAGACATTTCCTGAATCACTTCTGCTGTTCAGTAGCATCTGTGGTGATGCTTCCTTTTCCATCTCAGATTTTAATAATTTGAGACTTTGCCCTCCTTTGGTTAGTTTGTCTGAGGGTTTGTCAGGTTTTTTTATTCTTTCAAACAACAACTGCTTTTTTGCTGATTTTTTCTATTGTTTTTTAATCTCAATTTTGTTGCAGTGGGCTCTAACTTTAATGATAATCCTGTCTTCTACTGATATTGCAGTTGCTACTGATATTGTTCTTCTTTTTCTAGAACCTTTAGATGTAATGTTGGATTATTTATTCATGTCTTTCTGTTGCTTTAGTGTATGAGATCAATGCTAAGAAATTTTCTTTTAGAATTTTTTATATTGGATCTCAAAATTTTTGATATATTGTATCATTTTTCTCATTTACTTCTAAGTTTTTTTATTTCCCTCCCAATTTTTCTGCTATTTATGAATCCTCAAAAGTATGTTATATAATAGTATGGCAATTCCTCACAAACCCTGGAATGGAGTCATCATTTAACTGAGTTATTCCACTCCTCAGTATATACTCAAAGGTCTTAAAATCAGCATTCTACAGTAACACAGCCTCATTATTTTTTAAATATGTATATTTTTTGTTATAGGTAGACACAATACCTTTATTTTATGTTTATATGGTGCTTAGGATCAAACCCAGTGCCTCACACCTGCCAGGTGAGCACTCTACCACTGAGCCACAACCCCAGCTTACCACATCAATATTTATAGCAGCTATATTCACAATAGCAAAGGTATGGACACAATCAAGGTGCTGTTCACAAGATGAATGGATAATGAAAACATTGTATGTACACATCGTGGAATATTACTCAACTATAAAGAAAAATAAAATTATGGCATTTGCTGGTAAATGGATGGAACTATAAATTATCATGCTAAGTGAAATAAACCAGTCCCCCCAAAAAACAAAGACTGAATATTCTTCCCTCTGATGTGTGGCTGACTACACACAATAATTATGGGTGGAGGGAAGAATAGAAGTTTATTGGATTATACAAATAGAAGTTTATTGGATTGTACAAATGGGAATCAAGAGAAGACAGGGGAGATGGAATTATGGGAAGATGTTTTTTCTAATATTTGGGTGTTAGAGTGGTTTCTGTTTTCATCTTATTGATTTATATTTTTATTTTATTATGATGTGATAGAATACAAGATATTTTATTTCATTTTTCTTATTTGATAATATTTATTTGTGACTTATAATATGACCTATTTTAGAAAATGTTCCACATGATGTTGAAAAGAATTGTAAATTCAGTAATTGATGAATGAAATATTTTGTAGACATTCATAAGATCCACGTTTTCATTTACTTACTTTTAATTCTGTAGCCTCTTTATTTAGTTTTTCTTTGAATGGTGTATCCAGTGAAAACAAAACGATGTTAAAATTAAATTATGTTATATTGTGGTCTATTTGATACTTACTTAATATTGCAAAGAGTTTCTTTGATGTATACAGATGTTTCATTTTTTCAGGCATAAATTGTGTTTCATGTATGATTTCTTTAAACAGAATGAAATGATCTTTGTCTCTTTGAATTAATTTTGGGTTGAAGTCCTCTTTATCTGGTATGACAATACTTACCCCTGCTTTTTTTTAGATTCTTGTAAATTTTATGTTTTGTGTCATCCTTTCAAATTCAGTCTGTGGATGTCTTCTCCTATGAGGTGAGACTCTTGGAAATAGCATATTACTGTATCTTGTTTCTAATCCAATCTGCCAATCTGTCTTTTCATTGATGAGTGTATACCATGTGCATCTAATGTCATTATTAAGAGAAGATTTTTATTTCCTGCCATTTTGATTTATTTCTATAAATTTCATGAAATTCACCTTTGCTTGACTATTCTAGTGAGTCCCTCCCTTTCCTGGCTTTCATTTTTGTATTTGTTCTTCATGAAATGTTTTATTGAATATGTTTCATAGGGTAGGCTTCTAATTATTAATTCTTTTTAGCTCTTGTTTATCATGGAAGGTTTTTATTTCCTCTTTAATTTAGAAGCTTAATTTTTCTGAAGATAGCATTCTGGTTGGCACTCATTTTCTTTCAGATCGTGTTATATATTGTTTCAAGCTCTCCTAGATTTTAGGGTCTGGGTCAAGAAATCAGTTGAAATATGAATTTGTTTTCCTCTAAATGCAATCAGTTGTTATTCTCTTGCAGCTTTTAAGATTCTATCCTCCTTCTGTCTGTTAGGCATTTTCATAGTAATGTGTCTAGGATTGAATATATTATGATTTTGTGTTCTTGTACTTCTCTATTATTTCTGCATGTGAATTTCCATTTTGTTTCTCAGATGTGGAAATATTTCTGATATTATTTCATTGGAAAGATTGTGAATTCCTTTAGTTTATACTTCAGAACCTTCTTCTAACCCAATGAATCTTAATTATGGCCTTTTAAAGTTATCCCAGATTTTTTGAATGTTCTGTTCATGGTTTTGTAACACCTTTCTCTCAGGTCAGCTTTATGTTCAAGGTTATATACTTGTCTTTGAGGCATGATAGTCTATTTTCAAAGATCTCTAATCTGTTGGTGATGCTTTCCATTGAATTTTGAATTTGGTTAACTGATTTGTTCATTTCAAGAATTTCCACTTGGTTCTTTTTCAGAATCTCACTCTCTTAATTCAAGTGTTCTTTATCTTTATTTTTGCTCTGATTTTACTCATTATACGGTTTATAAGCTCATAAAGTAGTTTAATGATAAATTTTCTACATTCCTTCTCTGAAATTTCTCAACTGTTGTGTCAATTAAGTCTATTGTTTGGGATGTATTGTTCCCTTGCTATTACATATTATTGGTACATCTACTCATCTGCAGGTATTGGTCCAGCTTCTTTTAAGTGAAGAACTACTCTGTGAGCTTCTTTTTATTAAGAGCTCTGTGTTGGGCGAATATCCAGGTAATGATATTTTAATTCAGCCTGTGACATCTGCTGATTCCAATGTCAGCACCACATTAAGAAATGTCACTGAGCCTTATTTACTATAATCAGTTCTCAGCCAAGCTTCATTATATTCAAATTTATAAGAAAAAAACTTTTTGCAATTGTTTTATGTGGTTCCTCAAATTCAGATACAGGCTTCCAATAAAGTTCTGGAACAGGTCACAGTTGTTATGATTAGTAAATTTATAACCTTAAGTGAGGGTCAAAATGGAAAGGAAGAAAGATTGGACAAAGGAGAGAGGCCAGAGGAGAAGAGAGAGAGAGAGAGAGATCTATAAAAGGGTAATCTCCATGAAGATATAAAGGAGAAATAGAAGAATAGGTGTTATTCAAAGTAGTAGCAGATAGTGCAAGAGGATGAACAGGGGGAAGAGAAGTAGATATAAACTGGAGTTAAGAAAACAAACATAGAAAGATTGATTCCAGTTAATGCTTTAAAACATTAGATGAACTACATTCAAATGAGTTGAAGGTATAATGTTGGCTACGGGATTGACAATGAAGTCTGAGAAGCTTGGAAGGCAGACAGAAGAAATGCAAGTACAAAGCCAACCTCAACCACTGAGTGTTGAACCCATAATGCAAAGAAAAGACAAACGACTCCAATTTTAAACCAAATTAAAGCAAGCTTATATTGTATACACAAGAGAGCTGATCAGTGACTGCTTCACCAATGGCTGGGCCACAGGACAGCATCTGGGGGCAGGGGTATAACAAAAGTTACAAAGGCGGGTGTCTTGGGAGCTTATAGCTAACTAGGTTCTGGCAAGCATGATACAAGGGCAGATAGCAGATTAATGATCTACATGACTTAACATCTCAAGGTAGAGAGTGAATTCAGATTTCAATATTAGAATTAGTGAGGAGCAACTGAGATTTCAGGGAGGGTTGTTATCTGGTCAAGGAGAGCCGGGCATGAATAAGTTCAAAGCACGGGGGCAGGAATCCCAAAAAAGTTTTTAAAACATCAAAGTATTGTCAGGCCAAATAGAAACCTTAGTAAAACAGAAATGAACTTTTCATGCCTTGTGACGAGATGGCTCCCAATCTTAAAATGAAATTAGACTGGGTTCATCATTAGTAAGGCCCTAAACAACACATCGAGACCCTGTCTCTTAATAAAACTATAAAAACTTTAGGCAATGTGGCTTAATGTTTAACAATCCCTGTCTTCCATCCCTAGTACAACACCCAAAAATGATCTCCACAAACTGCATAGATGAAGTGGGGAAAAAAACAGTAAACTCCTGAATAAAAAATATAGGCATTAATGATATTAAAATTATTAGAAAACAGTTAAATAAATGAGTGATTATTAAATTGATGTGAGAATAGTGACACTAGAGGAAGTGAGGAGAAAAAGTAGTAACATGAGAAATGATGGGATTTAAAATGAGAAGAAAATGTGATACAGGGGGAAAAAAACAAGAAAGCAATAAAAATATCTTAGAAAATGAGAAGGAATGTGAAGAAACACATAATGAGAAAACCCCATACATAATAACTGCCAAATGAATTCAAGAGCAACTTTGAACAACAAAAGCTAAAGTTTTTTTCTGCATGCTCATATAAATGAGCATTTTTGTCCAGGCTGTCCCTATTTAGAACCCAATAGCTTGGTGGGGCTTTGGGGATGCATCTACAGTCCAGCTTTTTCCATATGTGCTCCAGCCCAAGCACTTATAACATGGTAATGGAGTGTACAACCTGAGTTCTTCTCATTCTCCCTCCAGCCCTACAATAGGGTAAGCTTAGGGAAGTATCTAATGCAGGAACTGCCCGACAAACAAACCTTCTGCCTATAGAGCCCGGGAACTTGTCTGTAATGAAGAATCCAATTCTGGACTCTTTCACTCAGTGATCTCAGATGTTTGTGAGATTCCAAACCTCTTGGGTGGTTTTCTTATGCACTCTCTTGAGAATGACAAGGGTGGCCAGATTGCAGAATCTGCGTTTTGTGCTGAGAATGATAGAAAATTATTTCCATATGACACATCTCTGCCCCTCTGAGATACTTCTGTCTCTTGAATTTTTGCACAGGATCTCTCTCTAACTATTAATATTCTCAAAGCACTGATATGAAATGTGTAATATTGCCATAGGCCTCTATATCACAAGCTATGTAATGGGCACAACACAGCTTTTGCTGATGACAGTTTTTATCACATCCCTATCATTATGGGCTCATACTATTACAGTGAACAACCACCATCTAGTGAAGAGAGGTGGATAATGAATCTTGGAGATAAAAGACATGCAGTGTGGTGATCTCTCACACAAAACCTCTATAATGGAGCCTTTCTGAAAGGTGCTTGCCCTCAGGGTTCTAATACCCAGGAAAGTGCCTAGAATCACCCGTGTAGTAGGAGCAAATACAACAAATGCCTCTGGGCTTGATGGGTTGAACATACCTATGATATATGCTCATGTGTATGGTGCTACATGCACCTGGTTTTCTACCAAAAATATCCCTGGCAATCTGTCCCAGAACTACAAACACATTGAAATGAAAGATCCCTTGATTTTCTATACCTTAGGTATAGACTACAAGGTCATTCTCTAGCTTGCCAAAGTCCTCGGCACATCTGTCTTATTTTTTCTCTACACCCAGCCTGACACTTGTTGGGGTTGTTTCCAGGCCCACTGTGGTTTATGCTCCAATTAGGAAAGACGAGAAAAATGACCCTGTGTGAAAAAGACTCATGGCCTGGGATTCTGATTCTGCTGGCAAGAATCTGCATTACTTCCAGTCTTCTTTGACCTCTAAGGCAGAATCCAAGTCTCCTCCTCTTTGCAGAAGTTGTTATATTTTAATTTAGAGTTTAATACCTTTCTTTTTCTTTGCCTGTTTTAATAGAATGACATCCATTTATGAAATTTGTTAAATTAAAGGAAGTATAATTTATAGATTATTTTAGTGATTTTTGCAGCATTGTTGTCATACACAATATTGGGTTAATTTTGACATAATTATATTAGCATGGAAAATAATTTGCTCAGATTCAGTTCCCACTGATTCCCATTACCAACCTCACCTCTTGCCCCTTTTCTTTTTTCCTCTACAATTTTTGTCCTTCCATTTATTTATAATTTTTAATTTAGTGTATTGTATACATACACAAAGATGAAAATCCCTGGTGTATATTCATGTATTTACTTAGGACAAGTGGTCAGTTTTATTTCACTGTGCTTCCCATTTCTCACCCTCTTCCCATGCCCTCCATTTCCTTCCTAAATTTCAATTATCTATCATCTGGTATAATAAAATCTCTCCCCTCAGACCTCCCCGTGTTTTTCTCTGATCCCACATATTAGAGGAAATGTTTGACCCTTGGTTTTTAGATTCTGGCTTATATTCCTTGGCATGATGTTCTCCAGTTCCATCGATTTGCCAACAGTTGTCATAACTGCATTTTCTCTAATGGCAGAAAAACTCTTCTGCATATAAAGCACATTCTTTCTATCCTTCCATCAGTTGACCACCATTTTTTCTAGTTCTATAGCTTGCTTATTGTGAATTGTACTTCTACAAACCTTGATGTTGATGTGTCTCATAGTATACCTATTTTAATTCATTAATATAAATACCAAGGCATGCGATGGCTGCATCCTGTGGTGGCTATATTTCTAGTTTTCTTGAGTCATCTCCACCCTGCTTTCCAGAGTGCAAGTTCTAGTCTCCAGTCTTACAAACAGAAGTGTCTCTTTACTCCTTTTCTCCATTTACTGATGTGGTTGATACAATTATCCTCAACTCACCAGAGGGAATCTTCCCCTCTTTGACTCAGTGCATTATTTTCCTGACACTGCTATAGGATATTTTCCTATGATTGCATTTACTATTACAAACCAGTCAATGTTTCTTGGTGTCTTATCACAGGCTCTCATATAGTGGCTTTCCAGTGTTTTCCCACAGTTTCTCTTTTTCATCAAGAAACCACCCACCTATCAGTATGACTTGACCTCTAAATATAATAAGTAAGCACTGTATCTTCCTGAACTGCTATGTTTTGTTGGGTTTACTTTTTAGTTTTTCCTTCAATGGAAACTGTCACTTATCCTACCCAAATAGTGTGAGCTAAACATATTTGTCCTTTTTACATCTAGATTCCTCTCAGTGAAAATTTTACAGAAAACTGTACATTTTATAACACTGTGATGACTAAAATGAAGCAATTGCAACACTATGTTATTTCCACTCAACATCACAGAAATCAAAATCTCATCACAACAAGTCTCATATTTTAAAACTAAATGTTTGTCAATCCAGGGTTTAAAGTGTAATGCAATGTAACATCAAGCATATTTCTCAAAACTGTTTTAAATAATATTTTAAACATTCTTACTTGTGATGGGGAATGTGAAGTAGGATTATTCAAAATGACTTTAGTTCCTTTAGGCTGTATATACATATTTTGGTATGTTGTCAGTGAATACCTTTTCTATGACCTCCATCCTTGTTTTACCAATTCAGTATCCATATGCAGATAATTGTTCAGGTTCATCTGGAGTGCAAATGCTAGATTGTCTTCTGGAAAGTATTTGATTCAATCTGTACTTGTCTAAAAATTTGGGGGGGAGGAGTACTAGGATTGAACTCAGGAGTACTTAACTACTGAGCTATACTTCCAGCCCCATTTTGTATTTTATTTAGAAACATGGTCTCCCTGAGTTGCTTAGCACCTCACTGTTGCTGAGGCTGGCTTTGAACTTGAGTTCCTCCTGCCTCAGCCTCCCATGCTACTGAGATTATAGGTAAGAGCCAACACACTCAGCTTTATTTGTCTAATTTTAATTACTTGCTTTCAAAACTAAAATTTGCATGATGTCTAAAGGGTGATTACTAAATCTATGCAACTTGTTGACACTGATTTTGCAGTTTCTTTGAGCCAGCCACAGATATTTGTTTCTCATTCATCTGGAGATAAACATCAAAAAGCAAAAATAAGTAGATAGACATGTCAAAGTTAATTCCTACATAATATACAAAACACTTTGGACAGACTATTGATTTCAAACATGAGCACTAGTACATCCTAATTGTTCTATAAATGTATCTAGTAAATAAGTAATCATTAAAAAGAAGAAAGGAAATAAGTTGCATATCTTAATAACAAATATTAAGCTAGATGTTATATTGGGAGTGTCCCTCTTAGTTTGTATTCAAGGTAGGCATAGATCTCTGTAGAGTTGAAAAAAGGAAGAGAAGATGAGAAAGGGGGATAAAAAATTGAGAAATGCAGAGAGTACAGGGACTAAATAAGGGGAAGAGAAACATGGAGGTAGAGGTTTCATAAATGTGGAATTTGTGAGTTTCCAGTTATGAATGTGACTGAGGGTTTGAATAAATTTTCCCAACTCTCCTGTCTTAGTTGCCATTGGAAAGAAAGGGCCAAGTAAAGAACTGATAATGCAAAGAAACGGTTTTATTTTTAAAAACATAAAGTAATGATAGAGGACAGAAACCACAAGATGGGAAGTAGGAAAGTTTACAAATGATTATGGACCCATCTCCAAATTCATGGATTTCTAAAAATGTCCTCTAGAAAAAAGTAGGACTTCTTTTCATCCTCCATGTTGGGGAACATCATAGGGAGGAAACTGGGCTACGTTCTTGGACATCATGTTAAGGCAGGGAATGTGAAGCACATTAAGCAAGTACACACCAAAACTTTCAAATTTTAATAGGTCATCTGTTGGTAAACCTATTTAGAATGCTCATTCTGAATTAGGTGATCTTTGCATCTACATTTCCTCATATTGTAAGGTTTGTCCAATGATTATAACCCACAGACAACATTGTGAATAGGTCAGAAAAGGATTTCTGACCTATTAGAAAAAATAATGCAAAGTCACTGGAACACAGAGTGCAGTACATAACCAGCTCAATTGATAGCGTACATCTTGCTTTCATTCTTAAAGACAAAAAAAAAAAAGGAAAGAGCACTGATTCTGATCATAATCTGTGACCTTAGCAGAGCACCATAACTGTGATGAATAAAGGAACAGTAAGATCTAGTCAAACTGTATTTGAAGTACAAGACACCCTGACCCTTGGGCCCTTTGTAATTACTGTACTACAGTCAGCCCCAAGAACATATGAAAATTCTCTACTAGATCAATGGAAAAGAGAGGAAGAGCTAGCCCTCAACTGATCCGTGCCTTAGCCCAGATATTTCCTGTGTTAAGTCACCTCACAACTCCAGTAAAATCAATGAGTCCAGCACCTCACAATCAGCAGGTCCACGAGGCCGTCTGTGGGTCTATTGTCAAGTCTCTGGCCACAGGCATAGTGCTAGCCGGAGGCGTTTTGGTACCTTGGGAGCAGAAGCCGGTGGGCTGTGCTTCAGAGGGATGGGGAGAGCAAACGCGGGAACCAGGCGCCTTTGGGTGAGGAGTGCATGGCTGACTCTGAGGTGAAAATCAGGGGAGCAAAGGGAGGGTTCTCCAGCCCCTCCAGGACAGCACCAAGGCCAGCACAGAATGGCAGGTGGCACTGATGGAAGGCTGTTTCCCATCAAGACCCAGCCCTCGGCCAGCGCAGCAGCTCTCTCTGTAATTCCAGCAACTTGGGAGGCTGAGGCAGGGGCATGGCAAGTTCCAGGCCTGTCTGGGAACCTTGTCTCAAAATATGAAATAAAACGTGCTGGGGGTGTGGCTCAGTAGTTAAGCACCCTTGGGTTCCATCCCAAGTACCCCCCCCCCCAAAAAAAGTAAAAAAGAACAGGATTTAATCAAGTGTAAAGAATAAAAACTGAACCCCACCCCCAGCAAAGCTGCCTTTCGAGTGCTCGAGTCCTGAGGGTTGGGTAGCACTTGAGTCAACACCATTGGTCCAAAACTAGGCTAATTGGGGTTTGGAGAAGCACCAAGGCTGGTGGTTAGCCCTTGCTCAGAACTTCCATTCAGGCCTGCCCACTTTCATTTTGCCACAGCTCACAGAGAGATGGAAGGTTGAGGTCATTGAATCATGGATGCTTCGGGTTGGCTATGGCACCAAGTGGAGCAGGCATCCACACAGGCTTGGGCTGGACCACCATGGTAGAACTGATCACGTGTCCTGGCTCACCTGGGCCCAGGCTGGCCATGCCTCAGGTCCACACTGGCATGGCCTGACTCTGTGCAGCTGTGACCTGTGCTCCAGCCCCACTGGGCCATGCATCCCCTTCTCTAGGACAAGGACTTGGCCTCACAGCCACTATGGACATCATACATACTCCTCAAAAATAGAGCTACCATGTGACCAGTGATTCCTCTTCTGAGTACTTATCCAAGGAAATGAAATCAAGACCTTAAAAAGACATTTGTACCCCGGTTTGCATTGCAGTATTGTTCACAATAGCCTAGGTATGGGAACGACCCAATGTTCAGTGATGGATATGATTAATGATAACATCACACACACCACACTGGAATAGTATTCAGCCTTCAAGAAGAAGGAAATTCTATCATTTACAACAACATGGAAGAACCAGGGGACATACTAAATGAAATAATGCCAGAGAGTGCAAGAAACACCATGCATGGCCTCACTGATATGTGCAATGTATAAAGTTCAAATTCATGCAAAGAGATGGACAGTGGTTCCTGGAGCTGCAGGGTTGTGTGTGTAGTGAGGGGAGGACATTGATAAAAGGGAACAAACTTCCAGTTATGAGTAAGTTGGGGGATTAAGTGTAAGTTATACCATGAGTGCACTTGATACTAGGAAAGAGACCTCAGGTTTAGCCCCCTACATAGACAGTGAATCTGTGAAGGCCAAGATGTTTAGCTTCCTGTAGCTAATTATGTCACAGACTAGATGCATATCAAACCATCTTCATGCACACATAAATATACATAATTGTTATTTATGTATAATGCTTCAAGAAAGATGAAGAAATAAAGGGCAACTTCAGGGCTGCACTTAGAGTAACCGTGCTGTAAATCCATGGGGGCCTGGGAGTGCTGGGTGAATCCCCTGGGGAGGCTCAGGACATAAAGCCCAAGTTCATAGTTAGAACACAGGCACTTGTGTGGTTGACTAATCACAGGAGGGCACAGGAACCGGAGAATGAGAGGGAGATGGACCTGTGTGATGGACTCACCCAAGAGGTATGAGGAGGACATGTACCTGTGTGGTGGACTCATTGAGAGGGAACATGAAGAGGAAAGGTACCTGTGTATTTGACTCACTGCAGGTTCGTGAGGAGGAGAGGTATCTGTATGGTGGATGCAAAGAAAGCAAAAGGATACAGAAGCAAAGTGCAGAGGCAAAGCAAAGCTGCTCACTCACCTGCCAGCCTTATTGATATCAGCAGGTCACACAGGTCACTGGCATCAGTAGTACTTGCTGTTCATTGTGTTACCAGGCAGGTTACAGAGTTAGGAACATCATGCAGCTTATTCCTGGGTTGCATACTAAGTTACCATGTGTAGCTCTCAAGAAAGTCCATTGTATAAAGTTACTGTTGTGTGGACAGGCTCAGGTGCAGTGAGACATTGTGGTTGTCTAATGAGAGAGTTCCTTTATTCCCAGGAGATGAGTGTCTGCGATCAAGGTTGAGGCTGATATGACTCTAGCACAGAGCCTCCTCATGAAGGGCATTACTATAGCAGCTAGGCATTGCACATGTATTAGTTATCTTACTAGTCCCTGGGAAAAACTGCAGAATATTCCAAATGTGGAAAACAAAATGCTTGTTATTCCTTGAGAGTTTGCTCACCAGAGGAAATTCACTGTGTTGTACATTTCCACAGCCAGAAAGCTTACATCTCCCCATTTTGTTTTGTAAGGCATTTTGGATGACATTTGTTTTCTCTAATATTGGCAGAGGCAAAAAAGAAAAAAAAATAGGGTAGGCATTGACAACATCAAGCACAACATAACAACCCCAGTATTGGTGAACATCCACCTATGAAGAAGGGGTCTGGTCCATCTGGATTTCCCATAGCTGGGGTATAGCAGCAGAACAACGTTATCATAAGAATCAAAACATTTACAGATTTTTGTGTAACTTTAGCAAACAAAGCTGTAAATAAATTTTACAGAGTGTATTTTAACCCCTTTTGAGCAACCAGCTGTTGAGCTGAGGCTGTTAATGATTTTATATCTCCCCAAGTCATGGGTGGTCAAGTATCTTGGGACACTTTTGTAGTATTCTTTCTCTTTTAAGGAGAATGATCATCTTTTTGTTTGGCAGAATACTCCTCATTAAGGGCCAAATTAAACTTGGGGATTGGGTTTTGTAGTCCCTGGTGCCCATTCATAATTGACTGAATTCCAGCTCAATGCGTGAGACCTAACAGGACCTGTTGGTGTAAGCAGAGCAATATATTTTTCCCCCATGTGATCAGAGGCACAGGATCTTGCCATATTGGGTCTGGTGGAACCCTATATTTTACATAAATTATTGGCAATGGTTGTTTGGGAATGAAACATCTATCCAAGGCAGATGACCAACTGTGAGCATAATTTTTGTGTTGCATATTGACTGCACTAACTGTAAATAAAGCAGTATTTAAGGCATTGTTAACATGAGAGTGTTAGGTCCCCTTTTTTTGTTTCTGTCTTCAGGGAACAATGTGTTTGATTAACCAAGGCTTGTCTGTTAATATCATGAGGAATTTCATGGGTCAAAATTATATTTTAATGAGTACAAAATTGTGCAAAAGCATGGGATGTATGTGATGGGACCTTATCTGTTTTTAAATGAGCAGGCTTTCCCATAGTGGCAAAGCAGAATAATAAAGGAGAAATGCAAGTAGATACTTTTTAGACCTTTGGGCATTATCCCAGACAAACCCAGAATGAGTGTCAATGGAAACATGAAGAAAAGAGTAAGGATGAAAAGGAGGGAAATGGGTGACATCCATTTGTCAAAATGCATTAGAATGTAGGCCTTGTGACTGATAGATTCCCACATAGGGGCCTGGAAGGGTGTACAGTGAGCAGAGTTATTGACAATGACATGAGCCTGTTGAGAAGAAATGGAAAGCATGTTCATTAGTGAGTGAGTGTTTTAATGAGAAAATCCATGAGATTCTACAGCATCTGAAAATAAAGGATAAAGGGATCTCAGAGTTTTGTCTGTGTCGTGTTATCCTCCATCAGAGGATATGAGCTGCATATATGAACAAGGGAAATAGGGGTTGTAGGATGCTATAACAGAGTTTGAAGGTTTAATAAAGGAAAGAGTAAATTGGAATCCAAATGAGAGGATTAAGCAGCTATAGAAATATGAGGAACAAGTTTAGTTATATGTTGAAAATCTGTAATAATGTTTAAAGTAGGAGGAAATAACCTCAGTGCCAGGATAATGCTGGTTAATTCAGCTTTCTATGGAGAAATTTGAGGCAGGGTATGATAGTAAGTCCATTTACCATTAATAAAAACAGATATTTTCCCTCTTTGTTTACCTTCATCTGTATACTTTGTTAACCCATCTACAAGAGGTATGGTAGACATCAAGGAAGAGGGGGGTGTGTAGCCTGACATAACAAAGAGAATTGGCCTTCAAGAAGTTGTGAAAAGCAATTGATGCTAAAAACAAACAAACAAACAAACAAACAAAAAACCTGTTAATACAGCTTGATAGTAGGAGGAGAACTGTAAGTATTGGAGATGCGACATTTTTCCACAAGTTAAGTATAAAACATGAATGTCTGTGCCTATGAAGGATAAAATTTTAGTAACACCATCAGCAATTAATTGAGCATACTGATCAGCAAAAGGCAAAGTATTACAGCCTGAAAAATGAGGAGAATATAATCATTTTAATATATTTAATCCTTGGTTATAAATAGTAATTACTGCTGTAAAAGCATAAGGTTTTTCAGCAAAAATTACCAATGATAATAGCATATTAGATACAGGAAGTCAATCCACCATTACTGTTGAGAAATTTTTTGTTAATGTTTTGTAGAGCTTGTTTTAGAGAAGGAGTCAGATAAAGGGTAGAGATTAGGTCCTATTGATTCTTTATCAACTGGAAAAAAAAGGAGAGAGTAGTTGGGCATCAGCTGTAATTTTTAATTTATTTAATAAACCATATTTATGAAGATTAATCCTACTTATGTTAAATTTATTTCTTCTAATTGTAAAAACTAAAATATCAGAAAAGTGTAATTAATAGCATTAATCATTTCTTTATTGTTGAATAAAAATCTTAGAAGCAACAGATATTATATTACATTTTATATCTTTTTTAGAAATTAAGATTTTTATTGCTTGGCCACCTAGAAAAATTTGTGAGTTAGAATTTTAAAGACATCTATATTTTTATTTAATCACTTGATTTTAACTGAATTATTTGGATCCATGTACTTTACTTATTTATATTTTAATTGATGAGTGCCCATTTGTTTAAATGCCAATTTAATACCAAGTATATAATATATTGATATGACAGGCCTGTGTAATTGGAAATGCCAGGTTCGAAATCCAACAGCCATGATGAACAATGAAATTAAAGGTTTCAGATAGGAGGTGGCTATTGGTCCTTGATGGTTATCAAATTTATTCCCAATATCATCATGCTTATATCCTCCTAAGGATTTATAAAAGAAATTTTTGAATATATTTGAGAGTTAACTCTAGAGAAATTGGCCTTTGGACAAAGACAGAAATGTAAAAACCTTTATAGTTAGATAAAATAAGACTGATCAGAAAAATATATTAACTTATGTAGAATATTTAAAAATTTACATGGTTGTAAATTTTTCATCTGGTCAGAGTGTATTTTTAGCTTAGATAAAAGTCAGTTGGAAGCCTGTGAAATTCTTTTTAAAAAAAATTTAAAGAAAGCTTATACATTTGGAATCTTTTTATTTTTGTCTTTCTGGGCTGTAACATTATGGAGGAACTGGTTAAGAAAGCCAGCTGAAAACAGATAAGATAGCCAGTTAAGCAGTTTGGATTTAAAAGGGGCACTTTTTCTTCTTTTGCCTTAACGAGTTTTTCATAAGCCTAGTAAATCTTGTAGGCCCTATAATTTACATTTTAAATATAAGGCTAGGAGAACTAGAGATCCAGCAGAAGGTAAGAAGTAAGGAAAACTGCTATAACCATTTTTTCTTTTATACGATTATTCTCTTAAAGCATGGTGGTGCAGTTTGTATTCTTTTTGGAGAGTTTTTCTTCCTTTTTCGTTTTTGTTTTAAATCTTGTAAACCTTGCAATAGTTTCCTCATATGGCTAAACATGAGCAATAATTTGTTGTGGATTGGAAGGGGCAGAGCATGGTAGCCACGAGGAGCTTTTGGACGCTCGCTCATTTTTGCCTCCTCTGCCCCAGACCGGGATGACCTTTTGAAGAGGCCATACATAAGGCCAAACCATAAGAGGTATTACTATGACATTAGCATTGGTATCCAATAACCCTGTAATTGACTGCTCATTTAAACAATTAATTTAGGTCCGTCTACCTTCAGTAATTGGTAAACATGCTCCAATGACAGTAGAGCCAAATCTTTCATTTCCTCTTTCATTTTAAGGTTGTTGAGCTGAATATAGGAAATCACAATCAATTGACCAATAGAGGATCCTTTGGAGAGGCTTAAGGGCATATGGGATGACATTTGGACATATATTGTACTGGTATAATCAAAATTAATTACTACCAGAATAACAATTTTTTCCTCTTTAGCACTATGAGAATGAGACAAAATTAATCCAAAAGTATTGGGTAAAGATTCCTGAATGTGAGTAATAATTTTATACATTTCTCCAGGAAGTTGCGTTTCGGCATCTGCAATAGTAATTAAATTTAAGTTAGAACTCCCTCTAGTGGCATGAAAGGATTTCTGCAAGGATGTTTTGTTTGAACTGAAAACTTTTGTGTCCTGGGAGTTTGAGGAGCTTGGAAAAATGGATTCCCCCTCCTTTTGTCCTGGGTGAGTAGGTTGTAATTCTTTACACACTACATCATGGCAAAGAAACCAAGCTTGCTGCACAAGCACAGGAGCTTGTGGTCCTCATGAAGCTTCTTACCTATATCTGCCCAACCACTTTCTGGGTACTGGGAACAATGAGAGTCTATCTCTGCCAGAAAAGCAGTGAGTTCAGCATTACTACAGTATGTCCAGCCTTGCAAAGTAAATTGGAAAGTTCAGCCCAATGATGAAGTTCAGCCCATCAGATAGGGAATTTGCCGTAGCTTACCAGTGGGGATGTGTCAAAGGCTGCTCCAGGCAGTAAGCTATACTTTCCCCTGTCAAAACATCCGGGATTGTCCCTGTTTGGGCTCACTGGGCCCTAGACTCCATGTGGACCAAGAGGCTATGAAATAGTGTGGGAACAGGACTCTCCTTTGCCCCATGTTTTGGGCACCAGTTGCAAAGAAAGCAAAAGGAAACAGAAGCAAAGTGCAGAGGCAAAGCAAAGCTGTTCACTCACCTGCCAGCCTTATTGATATCAGCAGGTCACACAGGTCACTGGCATCAGTAGTACATGCTGTTCATTGTGTCACCAGGCAGGTTACAGAGTTAGCAACATCATGCAGCTTATTCCTGGGTTGCATACTAAGTTGCCATGTGTAGCTCTTAAGAAAGTCCATTGTATAAAGTTACTGTTGCGTGGACAGGCTCAGGTGCAGTGAGACACTGTGGTTGTCTAAAGAGAGATTTCCTTTATTCCCAGGAGATGAGTGTCTGAGATCAAGGTCGAGACTGATATGACTCTAGCACAGAGCCTCCTCATGAAGGGCATTACTATAGCAGCTAGGCATTGCACATGTATTAGTTATCTTACTAGTCCCTGGGAGAAACTGCAGAATATTCCAACTGTGGAAAACAAAATGACTGTTATTCCTTGAGAGTTTGCTCACCAGAGGAAATTCGCTGTGTTGTACATTTCCACAGCCAGAACCCTTACAGGTGGACTCATCTACAGGGAGTATGACGAAGAGGTATATGAGTGTGACTCACCTGCAGGGGACATGAGGAGAAGGTGTACCTGTGTGGTGGACTCACTGCAGGGGGCATAAAAAGGAGATGTACCCATGGGGTTGACTCACCTGCAGGGGCAAGGGGATGAGATGTACCTGTGTGGTTGGCTCACTGCATGGGAACTTGAAAAAGAGATGTACCTCTGTGGTAGACTCACCTGCAGGGGAACATGAGAAGGAGATGTCTGTGAGTGATAGACTCCCTGCAGGGGGCATGGGGAGGAGGAATACCTGTGCATCTGGCTCACCTGCTGTGGCTATGAGTAGGAGGTGAACCTATGTGCTGACTCACCTGCTGTGGGCATGATCAGGAGGGGTACCTGTGTGTTTGACTCACCTGCTGTGGGCATGAGCAGGAGGAGTACCTTTGTGGTGGACAAATGCCTCAGTCTGGCTGGGCACAATTCATGAGCTACTTATCAAACAGAAATGAACTTTATTTTTAGAACACACGCCACACCAGGAGCTCTTCAGGAATTCCCTCAGAGACCAACTGCCACCACCAGCTTCCCACAAGCCTCTCCACCCCCCACTCCTCCTGTTCTTGAGGCCGATTGGCTGGGTCACATGGGCGGAGCCAAAAGAGTCCCCCAATGAGTAGCTCCGTGGTCTGAAAGGGCGGGGAAACAGCCCAATGAGCATCACTGCAGAGGAGCCAATCAGCTGGCAGCTGGAAGTTTGCTGGGGCCACGGTGAGCCAATCAGCTGGAAGTTTGCTGGGGCCCCTTGGCTGTGGCTCTCAACAGACACATATGCAAGAAACATGAGGAAGAAATATCCCTCTCTGATGGAGTCACCTGCAGAATCATGAGGAGGAGATGTACCTCTGTGACAGAATCACCTGAGGGGACATGCAAAGAAGATGGACTCTGTGATGAGTCACCTGAGGGGACATGTGGGGTGGGCTCAGGGAAACATAAGGAGAAGATGTACCTGAATAGTGAAGTCACTGAAGAGTAACTTGAAGAGATGTACCAGTGTGATGGACTCACCTGCTGCAGGCATCAGGAGGAGATGTACATTCTTGTTGGATTCACCTGCATTGGTAACTGAGGAGGAACATGAATCATCTGTAGATGAATTCATAGATGAAATGCTTTCCAGTGCCTTCTACTAACTACGGGGAATGGAACACTGTGCCCTCCCCTCGATAGAGAACAGATTTCCATGCCTCTTAGAATGAGTGAAGTAATTCCCCTTGGGTGGTAGGTATCATTTCCTTCACACATTTAGGGGTACAATTTCCCTTGCCCTATATCTGGTGAGGGATTAGAGCCATGTACACTCTACCTGATTAAGCGAGTTACTCTCTGTACAGTCCTTCATTCCCACTCCAGATTTTTCCAGTTCTACCATCAAGGTATGAACTGGTGAAGATATTTATATGTGAATTTGTTTATGACTATGCGTATGAATGTGTATGTGAATATGAACATGTATATCTGAATGTCTATAAATATAAATGTTTATTATGAATACAAATGTATTAATATGCATGTAAATATGCATGTGTACATAAAATATAAATATGAATGTGAGCATCAACATTAATATGAATATATGGATGTGAATATATGAATATAATTGTGCATATAAGTATGAATATGTACTTGAATATTGTGTAGATACTAATGTGTACATGTACATGAATATAAATGTGCATTAATATGACCATATCCTGTTGATGTTCATGAATATAAATATGTATATGAATGAGTATGATCATTTGCATATGAATGTGTATATCAATATCACATGTATACATATGAATATGTGTAGGAATATGTACATGAAAATTAATGTGCATACATATAGCTATATATAAGAATATGAACATGAATATTTACGTGTATATAATTGAATATGAATGAGTGTGTGAATATATGTACGAATGCATCTGTGAAAATTTTATATATATACATATATGCCGCAGTCTGGCTGGGCACAAAATAACCGGGAGGTCACGAGCCACTTGTAGGTTCAAACAGGAACTACTTTATTGCCCGAACCCAACGGGAACTCCACCCGAACTCCACCGAAACTCCGCGAGAACTCAAAAGTAGCGGGCACCCGAGGCAGCAGGAGCCACCCCACTGCCAGACAGCAGAGGTCCACATACACAACTGAATACACAGCTTGCCCCAGTCCAGCATCATCCAGTTACAGCAATCAGTCACCATCCCAATAATTATACACAGCTTAACTTAATCACCATCATCCCAATGGCTCGCTGGCATCACCTCCCAACCACTCCTTCTGGCAAAATGCCAGGCGCCATCCTGACTTGGCTGTGGCTCTCAACACATATATATATATAATGAATTATATCCCAGTACCTTCTGCTGAGGTGGTAGTGGATCACAGACCCCTGCACCACAAGAGGTCAGGGGATCTTCAGAACCTCTATGCTGTGAGAGGTGTTGGTCCCATCGCCTGAGTAGCTCCCTATGTCCTTATTCTTTGAGGGGATAGGTCCCCATGTCCTCCACCTGGTGAGTTAGAATCATGTATCCTCATCCTGACCAGAGAAAACAATGGTTCCCAGGCTAGTGGCCTCAAAGGGCAAGTATGAACCTTCTGGAAACAGGACAAATCCTTTCTGAATCATCCACATCATTGGCTTCATTAATGAGTATAAATGTGTAGAAATGTGAGTGAGCATGGAGTCCTGGGGTTCTGAATAACAGATGAAGGCATCTCAAAAAGATAAGCCAAGCAGGAAGAGGAGTTAATCACTATATCCTAGATCTGATGAGTTCCCATCTCAGAATATTTCAGTTCAACCCCCAAAGTACTAAACTGGAGAAGACATGTATGATGAAGATATGTATAAACATATCTTGAATAAGCAGATCTTGATGCCTTCCACTCAATATGGGGAATGTCTCACATTGCCCTTCAATCTATTATGGGAGTAGGTCTTCACGTCCTCCCCCTTGAGAGAGAGTAGGTGCCCGAGGGGAGAGTGGGTCCTCATGTCCTTCAGTTGGTGGGTTCACATCCTTATACCCTGCACCTGGTAAGGTATATATAACCATGTCACCATTCCACATATCTGGTGAGTAGAGTAGAACCCTATATCCTCCACCTGATCAGGGAGATAGTCACTGTACCCTCCATCTGAAGAGTTCCCATTTGAGAACATTCCAGATCAACCCACAATGTATAAAACTAAAGAAGAGATGTGTATCAATATATGTATATTTATCAATACATATGTGACTGTATATGGGTATATAATAAATTATTTTGTACATGAATACATGACTATGCAGATGAATATACAGATGAACATGCAGATATGTATGCAGATGATATGCATATTGCTATGCAAATGAACATGCAAATGATTGTGCAGATGAATGTTATTTGAATTTGCATGTGAATGTGAGTATAAATCTGTGAATATATGAATATGTGTATAAATATGTATTTGTATAAATATGTATTTGCATATATATGAATATATGTATGTATACATGAATATATGTGAATATATTTATTTGAATATATATGAATATGTGTGTATATATGGATATATATTTAAATGAATATGTATAAATGAGTATAAATGAATATACATAAATAATGTGAATATGTATAAGAACATAGGAATATATATCTATATATAAGAATATGAATATATACATATATATTAGTATTATATGAACATGTATAAACATATGCAGTAATATATATGAATATATTTAGTAATATATATTTCAATATGTGTAGAAATACACATATATCTGCAGACCCAGCTACTTCTCTCCAGCTACTGGAAAGTTCAGTGAAGTTATTTTAAAAGAAAATGTTAACAATTCCCCAAACTAATACTTACAATAATATTTTTATATAAATGAAGTCCTTTACATCATCCTCTTACTTATTCTCATGAATAAATTAGCACTCAAAATCCCTTGATTTGCAGGACCACTAAGCACCCTAACAGGAAGCCACATTCAGGGCTGGCTTCACCAGCAGGTTTCAGGGCCCCACACTAGAGAGCCCCACATGTGGGCTAATATTCCGGTCCCACCCTCATCATTCTTAGTGAAGTTGAGGAAGACTCCTTATACTTTTATAATGCCCTGGGTCCCACTCCTTCATGTAGCCACTCCTTCCAGTGAGTACCTGTTGAGTTTGGTGGGTCTGAGTGAGGACCAGACTCTCTGGGGTGTCCCTGGAACAAAGCCATCCCAGTTTAGGGGCAGACTTCATAGACCCATCTCACTCCAGTAACCAGAAACCCATCCACAAAGGTCTTCCTGACATTACGACGTGTCAGCTCTTGACTCCATATTCATCGTGTTATAGGACACGTGTTTATTCTGGGAAGCAAGGAAGAAAGACGTCAGAGTCTCCCATTGTAACCTAGCACCTACAAGACACCTTAAATGTGCTCCCAGTGAAAATCAAGCAAATGACATATCCAGGAGCTTTGATGTCCACACTATTTAATTATAGCTTTTAAAAAATCCAGTGCCCCAAGACAGAAAAAAGCTAAAACATACTAGTCATATGTTTAATACAAAATACCAACATGTGAGTTTTTCATATATTGTAATCCAAAAAGAATTGTAAAGGAGGTAGGAAGGGAAGAAAGCCAGAAGGAAGACAGAGAGGGAAGAAAGCATGGAAATCTTTCAGGTGCAAAGCTGCCAGCTCTGATCAACTAGACTGATGGATAAAGTAGCTGAATGTGATCAGCGGGAATGCCTACCACTTCACTAATCTGTGACAGACTTGTTTAATCAACTCACTTTCTGGGAAGTTCCTTTCTCCCTGTCCTACAACCCCACTTCTCTGTGTGTCCTCTCTGAAACTACTTGCTTCTTTGGTGTGCCAAAAAATTCATTCATTCCACAAACATTTGCTGGGCATCCGCTGTATGCTGGGCACACACTACGTGGCCCAGGGGCTTGGGATACAGTAGTCAACAAAATGGACCAAGTCACAGCCTCATGGAGGCAGAGGCTGCCTCCACGTGCACCACCACCACCCACAGTACATGAACTTCCTCTTTTTGGTCCTGGAGGATTGAACCCAAGGGCACTGTTTTAGTCAAGTTTTTCACTGCTGTGACTAAAAGACCCAACCAAAACAATTTTAGAGGAGGAAAAGGTTATTTTGGAGCTCACGGTTTCAGAGGCTCCAATCCATAGAAAGCAGGCTCCATTCTGTGGGAGGGAAGCAGCCCACAAGACTCATCCAGAAGCAGAGAGACTCCACTGGCCTGATACAAATATATACTCCAAAGCCACCCCCAATGACCCACCTCCTTCAGCCCCAGCTACCACTCCAATCACCACTATGTTAATCCCATCAGGTAATTCACTGATTAGGTTAAGGCTCTCATAACCCAATCATTTCCTCTTTGAACCTTCTTGTATTTTCTTATACATGAGCCTTTGGGGGACAGCACATCCAAACCATAACAGGCACTTAACCACTGAGCCATATCCCTAGCCCACTTTATTTATTTTATTTTATTGAGGCAGAGTCTCATAAGTTGCTGAGGCTGGCTTTGAACTCTTGATCCTTCTGCCTTAGCCTCCCAAGTTGCTGGGATTGCAAGAGTGCCCCAAAGTACCAGCTTGCCAGTCTTTTAAATTTTGGTTTGCAAGAAGTAAAATGGCATGTCTTTAATATCTAAATTTTTGATTAGTAATGATGTCACAAATCAATTGCTACCCAGTTTCATCTTCTATATATTTCTATTGTTGGCTCATATTTCTTTTGGGCTGTTTTTCTTACTGATTTGTGTGTTTGTTTTATAGCCTGAATATCAGGTCTGGTTCCTAGAAGCAAGCCCTGATTCAGGGAATTATGTAGAAGTGATTTACTTAAAAAAGAATTAGAAAAAGGACTTGTTACAGAAGTGTGTTTTTGTAGAGAAACTGGTGAGAGTACAAGAAGCAGGAAAAAAAGCGGGGAGAGAAAAAGCAAGAGTGCACTGGAGTCGCAGCACAGGCCGGCTCTGCATGATCCCTTGGAAATCTGGAGGGGAGGTTAGAGCCCCCAGTTGCTAGTCCATGGCTGAGGGCCATGCTGGAGGATGGACACTCCTGGCATTTCTAGCTCTCTGCATATGTGTGGGCAAGTGGATTCTGGCATCCTTTTAAGAGCTGGCGTGAAGTATTGAAAACACCTGGGGTGGGTGGAGGGGTGAAGTGCTTGGAAAATGGCCAAACAGGAATCTGAGGTGACCTCGGAGAACCAATGGCATCCACTAATGGCAACACAAACTCAACTTCACGATTAATTCAAGAAACAACCTGCAAGAGCAAGACATTTTGTAGATGCAAAGGACAGGCAACACCTGTTTCTAGCTGCAGTAGTGCACAGGCTTCTGCAAACACTCTTGCTGGGAATATAAATTGGTACCATCCTTGTGGGGGAAAATATTTGATAGAATATTGATGGGCCTGACTCTGTACCTACATGGTATCTTGCTCATTGTGCAGGGAAGTCTTAACACAGAACGCTGTTTTGGGACAAAGTGCTGTCAGAACACTGGCAAGCGCAATTTCCTTGCTCCTTTGACAGCAAGTTATTCCCTTGTTGGTACAAGGTCGGCCTGTGTGGCAGTTTCTAGACTCCTGCTGTCTGGACTCCTGTAAGATAACATCTTGTGTACCACCTCTGGGTTATCATGACTGTCACATGTAAATTGGCCCATACTCATTATTAAAGCTATTTTTGCTGCGCAATAAAGCAGAGCCGTTCTCTGAAACCATCTAGGAGAGGTTTCTCCCCATCCTCAAGCTCCCCAAAGTCCATGCTGGAAGAGCAGGCCCCTCTGCAATGGAATCTATCTAGATTTAAAATCATGTACCTTTTGATGCAGCGATTCCTTTCCTAGGAATTTATCCTCTACCTGTCGTCCACAAAAGTGGGCAGTGCACAGCAGCACTACTCACAGGGACAAAAACCAACAGCATACATCCATACAGAGGAGCATTATCAGCTGTTTAAAGTAACAGGGGAAAAACAAACATGAACTGGCAGAAATGAAGCCTCTGCTGGAGGGCGGGACCTGCGTGGACTGCAGACCTCTGTTCCAGGGCGGGCTGCAGACTTCAGCAGCTCACCACAGATTTCTTCTTTCTGGATTTTGTCCGACAAATTTGAAGAATGAAATCCACAGAGGAGCATGGGTGAGTGTAACAGTAGGACTCACTTAACTGTGATTGGAAACAGAAGTCCTCCGGAGTGAGAGAGAGAACACAAGGGGTGCCATTGGAGTGGGTCGGTTTAGAGGTTCATACATGCTTGGGTCAATGCTGCTGGTCCAAATGAATGCTTTTCAGTGTCTGGGAAAGTCACCATCACACACTGGTTAGCCCTGCAAGCCTATTCAGGTCTGCCCCACTTCAACCTTCCCCTATTGGTCTGGAAGGGGAGGTTGAGGCCAGGAGGCTCGGGCAGGGAGTGCGGGTTCTGGGCTGCAGTGCTAGGTGGACGCTGTGCTCACCACCAGCCCTTCCCTCCACAGCTCTGGGACAAGGATCTGGCTTCAGAGAGATGTCCATTGACGTATCTGTTGCTTATTGGGCAACCCTGTGTAAATTATTTGACTTCTCTACACCTCAATGTCCCTATCTGGGAATTGAGGCCAGTATTTGAAATGATATTGCTGTACGGATTAGATGATGCTTCTCAGGTGTTTTGCACAACATCTAGGACATAATGTTCAACAAGTATTAGTGATATCAGTTATTGTTAAGAGAAAAAAGTGAAAGTGTCAAAATAGCAGGTACTGCTTTTATGATTTAAAATATCCAACTTATAGGGGAAAATAAATATATATTTTGTAAATCTGAGATTTGAGAGGATATAGAAGTTTTTTTATTTGACATGTTGATGCTTAACATTTTCAACCCTGAACACTTAACACCTACAAATGATGACACAGATCCTGGGAGGTTGAGAAGCCACTTCCCCTGGCACCTCCTTCCAGGTTCCTGAGGCTCCTGCCAAACAGTGCTCTCACGTGACCCATCCACCCAGTGGACACAAGTATGGGACAATGGGATCCAAAGAAACTTTAAGGACAGAGAGCACTGTCCCAAGCATGAATGATGAGCAGCTATTCTGATTTTAGGCTTTTTGTTTGTTTTAGTACTAGGGATCTAATCCAGGGCACTTTACCACTGAGCCACGTCCCCAGCGCTTTTTTATTTTTTGTTTTGAGACAGGGTCTCACTAGGTTGCTTAGGGTCTCACTACATTGCTGAGTCTGGCCTCAAACCTGCAGTCCTCCTGCCTCAGACTACTGAGTCTCTGGTTTTAGTTTTGAGAGCAACAACAAAAAGCTAAATCATATGGTCAATAAATAATAGGCAAGAATAAGAATCCTGTAATTCTGATGTCTTGTTACCTCTGTGAAGTTGTTGGCAGGACAGCATGGCTTTTTAAAGAAATACATACCTTTAAAAAACCTCGGGGGGCGGGGATGGAGGGGCACAGAGTGGTGGCACATGCCTGTAATCCCAATGGCTGGGGAGGCTAAGGCAGGATTCTAAGTTCAATGCCAGCCCCAACAACTTAGTGGGACCTGTCTCTAAATAATATATATTTATTTACCATATATATATATTTTAAGGGCTGGGGATGTGGCTCAGTGGTTAAATGCCCCTGGGTTCAATCACTGGTACCAATTTTTTTTTTTTTTTTTAAATCTCAGGGGGCTACTTCAAATAAAGTGGAAATTAGAATTCTGTCGACATCTAGAGTATTGAAGAGTATTGAAGTTCAGGCATGGGAGCCAAAAAAAGCATCTTCCTACAGAATTTTCCTTCCTTTGTTGTCTGCCAAGAGGTTACATAAGTCTCTCCATTCTGTTCCACCCAAAACGCTCAGTATGAAGAACATACATGAATAACAAGACAAAGACTCCAAGTGGAAACTCAATTGTATTTATTTTTCTTATACAGAATCAAAGAAGTAAAAATAAGTACCAAACTCCAGGTAAAAGGGTTTGATCTGATTGATTTGGCTGCATACTTTTTTTATGCATAACATTCTAAATTAAAAATAAACACACGTCATATTACAAAATGTAGAAGTAAAATTTTAAAAAATTTAAAGTACTAGCACAAATGATGTAGTGTTGGGGAAACAGTCTCTGTCAAATCACCCATTTTTCCAATTAAATTAGTCCACAATTTCTTTCTTTCTTTTTTTTTTTAACAGCTTATTTTTTTCACAGAAGTTGGCTGTACTTCCAGAAGTTCCTTTCTCATTACAGGGTGAGAATGTGACTTGTACTCAGCAAGTCTGTCGCTCCACCTTCTTCTGCAGAGAGCTTTTCTACCAGGTGGGGGCCACAGCTACCAGCACACAGAATACTCCACTCTGTTTCACACCTTCCTGTGTATTGTGTGCTCAGTGAAAGAAATGGCAGTTTATATCCTAAGTACTAATGTGAAACACTGTCTACCAATTACTTAGATTTTAAAAAATGACAAATAAATTTTGACAATTTATTTGCTTCAAAAGAAAATGTATTTTATCAGAAAAAAAAAATCTTGAATAAAAAAATCTCTGAAATTACTTTTCAATTTCGATTTTGAAATATGGCTTTTCTCTAACAAGATTTTGGGATGAGATGGTGAAATTTATTGACTGGTTTTGAATGAAAAATACTAGATATCCTGGCAGCTGTCTTAATAAAAAGAAATATAAATAGCACCTTATCATGACTTCTGAGGGGTTTTAACACTTAAAATAAGAGAAACAGCCATCAGAAAGTTGCTCTGACAGGCTGTGGGTGCAGCTCCGTGGAGCCCGGCCTGGCACACTGGTTTGAATCCCAGCACCTTTGTACCTCTTACAAGTGAAATTCATTAATGTACTGTCTGAAAGTATGAAGGTAACAGTTGTGTTAACATTTAAACTGTCCCTCTCGCAAGACCTTGCAAGAAGAACTTACCATGGCTTCCTTTCATTCTGTTACAGNCAAAAAAAAAAAAAAGCTCTTACTTTAGATTTTTAGCCTTAATGTTCTTTAATGAGACCATATTTAATGGCCTTAAAAACAACAAAAAATTATACCTGGCTTTATCTATTAGTAAACAAATAAGGTCCCTAGTTTACTCTGAAAAATATTTATTATATTCATTGATAAATGTTCCAACTAATTTCACTAAAAAAATGATCCTAGAATTTTCTAATGGCACAAGCTTACTAGAAAATTACTCCTAAAAGGTGGTAATGTAAATCATCAATGATTAACTGCTTTTTTTTTAAAAAAAAAAAAGGGTATCTGTATCTTTTACATATAATAACCTGAAAATGAGTCTATAAAAATATTTTTTAAAAGTACAGTAACACTGCTGAGTTCTGTTAGGTCCCTTCTATTTGTTTTTTCTTAGAAAGAATGTACAACTCTTTTTGCAATTTTTGCTAACAAAAGAGGAAAATAAAGAGTGTTCCCTTTCAATTTAGTAGCAACACAAACACCTTCCTCACCTCTCTCTGCTTAGAGAGAGCAAAAGGAATCAGTGGAACAAAAGCCCCTGACCTCAGGCAGTCAGTGCCGCAGGCAACAGCCGTCCCTGCGTATGTCTGCCCACTGCTTAGTGCCCTGGGGACAGTGCCACAGGGCTGGCCCCCAACTCCCATAAAGTGCACCAAAGCCCTCTTTTCTTCTACCACAGTCTCCTGGCACAAAGTCTGTGGCAGAAGGCTGCTGCTCTGCTCCGTGGGGGCACCTCTCACACTTGCCTGTCCTACCTTCAGGGACTATGCCTTGTCTGTCTCTATGTCACACTAGTGTCCTTTCCACTACGTGCCATTCAATTTACCACTTCATCTCTGACCTTTTCACTTGCCTTCTTTCCAGCTAGATCAAGTATATTCTGTGCATCTCTATTCTGGTAGATCAAAAAGGATCTCATTTAAGATCCCCAACAAATAAGCCCCCATGGGAACTGAATGTTTCCTTTTAGAGACCTGAATTATTAATGTCTTTGAAAAAAGAGATTAAATTCATAGAGTATAAATAATGTCAGTTCAAAACATTAACAGTCGAGGACTTCATTGGCGAGGCAGGGGGCTTTGTGCCAGGTGAACATGCCACTCTCAGTCCTTGAAGGCTAATGAGGAGAGATTCTTGTTTCTATAAGAGGTATTGAGTATATAGCTCATGCCTTTTTAGATCAACTGTAGCAACAGAGTTAGGATAATATACGTAGGAACCAATTTTCCTGCATTCAGAAACATGTCTCCACTACACCCTTGGAGGGTGACTTTTTAAACGTCAGTCAGAGATCTGCTTCATCCTTCAGTTTCATAGATGTGATTATTTAAAACATTAGAAATTTTTAAAACAAAACTGACAAAGCTTCGCAATTTAAAAAGCAACAGCTCATTGCGTGTACTATTAGGTTGAATCTATGTTGTCCTGATGTTTCAGAATAGTTTCAAAAGACAAAAATACAGTTGCCACTGATTTATCAAAAACATCTAGTTGGTCTTTGTTGTCAGCTACAAAATTACAGTGTTTTATAAACTAAACATTGAATTCTGAGCTGCATTTTTTTTTAGAAATCTAAGTTGCAATATAAAAAAAGTTTTATTTAATAAATGCTCATTTTAGTCTGAAATTGATCTCTTTCACAGGTCTCTAGTATAAGCCTGTGGCTGATTCTGCTGTTACCCTCCTGCTGGGAAGGCCAGGTTGTACAGATACTATGCAGCAGAGGACCAAGGAGACACTCCAATAGAACTGTGTGTCCCTCTTTCAGAGGCTGTCAGAGCCAGCATGGATTCAAAACTAGGCTGCATTCCATAGAGCAGGATTTTGCTACCCAATACAACAATGTTGTAAAACTCATTGAGTAGGTTTAAAGCACTTGGTACTACTGTAATACACTCAGCTTTAGAGACGTAAATCAGGTCAAATTTTGTGCACATTTCCTGGACCAAGCTGCCCATCTGAATTCACTGGCTGTGATCAGCTTTCTATGGTTTATAATCAATTTATGTATAAATTTCAACTAATACACATAAAGCTTAGCCATGGGGCAGCAGAGAATGAAGAGAAGTAATTCTGCATAACCAATTCTATAGGCACAATTCTGCATCATCTGTCTCAGAAATGCAGGCTTGCAGAAAATAAAGATAGAACATTTATTCATGTTTAACTTAAGTCACTGTCAATCAAAACCAGGCATTGATGAAACTGGCCACATGGACAGGAAGGAAAAGGAGTCACAGAGGCAGAAAGCCGTGCACTGTCGCTTTCTCCAAGAGGCCTAGGAAATGTCAGGTTGCGCTGCACCCCAGTGACAAAATGGTAGCCATTACAGCCAGGTTAGAAAGGGCTCACTTTTGTTCAGAGCCGACTCTACGTCATTGAAGAGGGGGATCAGATCTTCAGACTCCAGCGTTCCTAGGTCAACGTTGGTTCCCGGAAGACAGTCAAGGAAATCAGGGAAGCGGGTCTGTTGCGGGTTGATGTTCATAGGTGTCTGACCTGTGGTTTCTCCTGTAACAGAATGAAAGGAAGCCATGGTAAGTTCTTCTTGCAAGGTCTTGCGAGAGGGACAGTTTAAATGTTAACACAACTGTTACCTTCATACTTTCAGACAGTACATTAATGAATTTCACTTGTAAGAGGTACAAAGGTGCTGGGGTCATCTGAAATGGGTAGCCGTGACCCAGAATGGAAATGTAAGAGCCTGGGATCTATGCCTTCCTGTGACAGAGACATGAAGGGTTGTTTCAAGAAACAGAGGCCCTGCCTGGGATGAATATCTTATCACACAGCTGTACTCCATGGTCTGACTGTGAGCTGCTTTCTACTCTCGCCATCCTTGCTGATGTTTGGGGACAGTGGTGTGAGGTTTCTTTTACTCGTGCCATGTTAGAAGACTGTCTTCATGAGGGTGTTGGGCACCATGTACACAGGGGATCTGCAGGTCCTCCGCCCCACACACCCCACGACAAGCCACCTCCTTTTATTTTGCTTAAACCACGATTTTTATTTTGCTTAAACCACGATTTCCTAAACCCAATAAATTATCTAATCCTATTTTGGCAGAATGTATCTCTGAATAAAACCAGAATACTTCAGAGCACCATTGAGAAAACGCCAGAACATTGAGTAGCTGGAACAGGACAGGAAGAATCTGTCCTTCACCTGTAAGACCACTGGAGGAAGTCTTCAGAGACCTGTCACCAGACTTTTAGCTGTGTGACCTTAGACATATTTGCTTGTCTAAATAAAATATGAAATGAATAAAATGCAAAATAGTGTCTGGCACACACCAAGGCTGTCCACATAAAAAACAGAAAATGTTTGTGGATCGTGCTAGGAGAAAGAAAAATCTAGGCATTCAACTATTGAACAACTAGTTGATTCAAACAGCCCCACATTTTCTGAAGGGATAAACTACCTCAAAGATTGAGAAGGGCTGCGGCTGCAGCTCAGCAGCAGAGCACTTGGCCAGCATGTGTGAGGCACTGAGTTTGATCCTTAGCATCATATAAAAATAAGTAAATAAAATAAAGGCATGATATCAATTTGTAACTACCAAAAAAAAAAAAAAACAACTGACTTGAGAGGCACTGATAACTGAGGCCAGCTTCCACCAGAACAACATTGGAAGGGAAGAAACTCGCTATGTTAGTTTTTGGTTTATACATGCAGTGGCCTTCCTAAAAAGTATACATACAGGTTGCATCATATTGATAAAAGTACAGAAATTTTATTTTATCCATATGTGTTTCCCAAGGAAGACTTACTGAGCGGTGAAGGAAGAAAACTTTTGGTGACAGTAAAGCACATGGCTTTTCTAGAAGTCACAAAATATCCATGACTCTTGGCTGATATTTTATAGTATTTTTTGAAGAGCAGTAATTTGAAAAATTAAATTATATGCAACAACATGACCTCAATAGAGTGCTTCAGATACTGAAAAACAACATTAAAAATAGAAAAGAAAGTCCAAAATAACTTTCTTCTACCATTACAGCATAACAGATGAAAAGGAGGTTTTAAAATTGATCTATCCCAAAAAGCTATTCAATCTTAAGGGCTAGATATCTTTTTTATCTTCATTTCCAGTGAGAATCATTGTTCCAACTTTCTAATACTTAAAACATATATTTTAGTCAAATGAAATCCCTGATTTAAGGACTCACTCCGATCCTTACTTCCCAGGATTGATGGGAAGCACAGGGAGTCAGGTCGAGCTTCTCCTCAGGGTTGACCATCTTCAACTGTCTGCCTGGATCAACTTGGAAATCTCCTAGTAATACTAGGGTCTTTGTAGTTTTGTCCACTTAAAAGGTGGATGACAGGGGCTGGGGTTGTGCTCAGTGACAGAGCGCTTACCTCGCACATGTGAGGCACTGGGTTCCATCCTCAGCACCACATAAAAATAAATAAACAAAATAAAGACATTGTGTCCATGTATAACTTTTATATATATAAGTTTTTTAAAAAGTAGATGAGATAAAAACCAGACAATTCTTGCAAGGGTGTGATTATTGTAGAAAGTTCTAGAAGGATGGATGCGAGCCCAGCTTTTGCTCATGCTGGTCCCTGTGCTCTGTCCTCACACCAAGCCCAGCTGTTGCTTGGTGTGCATGGTGAGGAGGGAATGCTCAGCTGGCCCATTTCCATCTGGCCTGTGGCCAACGTGTGCTCAGCAGGATTAACGGATGTCTTTTAGCCACACTTGAGGTCTGCCTTCCCTGGTTCTCCTCAGCTGCTTGCTATGTGGCAGCATGTCTCCCCTTGAGAGGGTTAATGCCCACTTCCTTTAAGACTTCACAGAGGTGGCCCTAAACTTAAGTCCCTTTCACAGCTTCTTATATAGAGGGGCAGATTTTTGTGCTAGGATTCGACCCGTGATATAAAGTGAGCACATTGCTCCCACTTCATGGGTGAGAATCTGAGGCCCACGGAGGTTAGGTGCCCACAGTAGCTACCAGAAAGTAGAGAAGCAAGGCTTCAACCCAGGTTGCCTGTCTGCAAAGACCATTTTCTTTTCAAGACACCATTTAATTCCACCTTATGGTTCATAACACTCCCCATCTTCTGACTTGAGGTCACAATTTTTAAAACATGGAAAAGAATCCTTTCTTTCTTTTCTTTTTTTAGATCTCCAGAGGCTTTTTCCTTATCTAACTTTTGATTTTTGCCCTTACTGGCTTCCTTGTGTTTAAAAGATGAAAGTAAACAGCTATTATATAAGAAGGAGCCCCTTAATCAGGCCGATCCAAGGAAGCAAAATAAACCTAACACCAAAAAGGAAAGAAGGATGAAAGGGGACGGGGAGAGAGAAAACAGCAGCAATGAATTGAAGAACAGTAAAATGATAGTTCAAACTATTCTGTTCAGCTCCTCAGGAGACCACTGTGCGGCCGTCGGACAGCAAGGCCGCAGGACCACCCAGCCCAGGAGTTGCTCCCTGCCACACCCCAGGACCTGGCTGGTCTGACTCTCAGGCCCCCCGACAACAGGGACCACGGCACAAAGGAGTCACCTAGGAGCAGGCACTCCAGACAAATGCTTGGGGAAGCAATTTTCAATTTTTGTCACACAACAATTAATTTTCTATCATCCATGACAATGGAGGAGAAACTTGCCTGGGTAACTCCAAAGAGTAGACACTTCAGCTGTCATTTGGTTCTGGTTCTAGACTATTTTCTGGGAGTTATGAGTTTCATAATTAAGTCTAGATTAAGCAAATAAGACTAAATTCAGATTTTGCAATTGGAGGGCTCCCTCCTAGAGAATGGGAGAAGTACTGTATTTCACAGCATTGACATATATTCTCCAGTATTCTGTGCATCCTAATCTTGCATAAAAAATAGTTTAGTAATAAATTAATTTTAAGTAACACCGGCACAATAAAAAAAAAGCTTCATATAAAGGTTGCACCCCACTTTTTTGCAAAACATACATACAAGAAGCATAAATTCTGCAACGATTATGTAGTGAAATGGGGTAGGAGGCATTCTCAAAGCCTGCCGAGCCCTGGCCTGAGGATGCACAGGCTGAGGACCAGGGAGAAGTCATTCTGGAGTTCTTCTTTTTAATTGCAAGAGAGGGAATCATCACCATCGTGGAACTCCGAGTCGACAGTGTAACATGCTCTGAGTGACTTACCTCTCTACATGCCTACTTCCAGTTGCTCCCCAAATGCAGCAAATAACATGGAAACATCTGTGATTGGCGGAACTGTAACTAGCAACATTTTCCAGGACAAAAAGTGGCCTGTCCATTATACTTTAAAACTACGGATAGTAGGAGCAACGGCAGAAGAGTGGTAAAGCAGACAGGTCTCTTAGTACAACTGTGAACAAGGGACTATGAGGAGCAGAGATGAGCTTTTACAAAACAGTAATTAAAATCCTGTGCCCATGTATGAAACTGTTTGGGAAGTTCTGGGAAAGAGGCTGGAGTTCATTAATAGTGAATTGATTAATTAATAGTGCCTGTGGGTTACGCAGCTTTTCAGGAGTCATTTTATGTTGTCATTGAGATTTTGTGTTTCTTGTTGGATTTTAGAGTTAAGGTGACAAAGGGACAAATTGAAAGTGAAAACACATTGTAAGCACTGACAGGCTGTGCCCCACCTGTGTCCATCTCGTCCACGTTGCTGAGAAAGTCCTCAGGGGTGGTGGGGACACTGTAGCACCCTAACCCCAGGCCGCTGTCGGTGCTCTGCTCCCTTGAGTGGTAGGGCCCCCTGCAGAGCAAATCAGGGAGAGACATCACTAACCCACTCAATGCACTGCACAGTCGCATCACAGCCCCAGAAACCGTGTGGCTCTGTCATTGGCTCAACTTTCCAGGTAGTGAAGGGAGAAGACAGCACCTCCCTTCACTCTGAAATATACATTCTGATGTTAATGTAATCAAATTGTAAGCAAGCAAAACTGGCCATTCACAATGAATGGCCCTTGATTTTCTTTCCATCTTCAAATAACCATTTGGATACTGTTCTACAGAGTATGATACCATTTATGTGGAATTTAAAAAAAAAAAAACAGAAAACAAAATTCAACACTGCTATGGATATACACACTAACAAAAGATATATACATGATGGGCATACGCCAGTTCCTGCATAGTGGCTACATGAGGAAGAGAAGAGAGAAAGAAACGAGAGTTCAGTATTGGAGGGATGGCTTCACATGGTAAGTGTAATACTTTATTTATAAAAATATAAGACTGGATGGAAATATGGCAAATCTGGGTAGTGGGTAAATTAGTAACTTCCTTGTTATTCTTTACACTTTTCTGTACTTTAAAATCAACAACTTAAAACACTCATACCTTCATTATTTCAGTTCATGTTTGTTTTCTTACCTGTCTTGTATTCTTTTGCCAGAAGCAAGGGCACTAGGACATGGGGAACAGAGAGTGGCCCCCATGTGCTTAAAAGGCCACAGGTGATGGCGACATCTGCACATGCAGACACCACTGCCTAAAGCATCTTTTCATTCTGCTCCTTTGTTTCGTTTGTTTTTTAAAGAAACATCATCTACTTTAATTAAGTTTTAATTATAAAATAATTTTAAACACACACAGAAGATGCAAAACGATTAGAGTGTCCGTGCACCCCCCACCCAACTTCTTCTATGACAGCATCCCACACAGCCACAGTGCAGTATAGAAGCCTGGGAACAGATGTTGTGGAATCCTACTAACTAAACTATAGCCTTATTTACATGTCACCATCAAAATATCATCTTTAATTATTTTGTTCTCAACTTGCCACATGATATGCTTTTATCCCCCACGTGGCCACCAAAAGCCATAAGATTCTTCCCAGTATAAACACTAGACAACACCATCCTATTTAAATGACAAATGCATTCCCAATTCTAACTGTGCACTAGGGGCTGACTATATAATTTTTAAAAGGCAGATGACTTCCTTGGCTTTTCTTTTTTCTACCAGTTCCTCCCACTTCCTGCTCTCACCCCAAACCTTAAGCTCCTTATCTTTTCCCAGTGTAAACCAAACCCCCTTTTAGTCTAGACTTCATAATAAATAGAGCAAAATTAAATGTCCCCCAAATGTTAACTTACCCATTGAGAAAAGGATCTGAGCTGTTATTAGTGATGGATCTCATGTCTGGGGTCATGGCAGGAGGGTTTGCAGCAGCCTGGACAGCGGCCATTGTCTCGGCTTCCATGGGGAGCTGTCTGCAGAGGGCAGCTTCCTGCAGAGGTACAAGGATTAGAGCAGAGTGTACTTGAGGGAGAAGCACTCACTAAATACAATGCACTTATATTAATTCCCAGTGAGTCTAAATCATCAGGAAGTCATGAGTGACATAAATCACCTTCCTACATTCACAAAGTTAAGGAGAAGTTCGGCTAACATTGGCCTCTGGACACTGACTTCTCCATGTACCACCCACAGGACTGTTTAAACACCAAATCACATCCAGGCTTCTCAGGCACTTTCTCAGAGACAAGGCTATTGCAGTCCCGATCTCAGAACAAATCTAAGCCAATCAATGCAATCGGATGACTCGGGACGAGTAGGTACATTCTAGTCCCTATTACTTACAGGCCAGCGAACCTGTATTACAGAATTCAGGATTTACATTAAATTACATCTGACAGTTTATGTCAATAATCAAGAAAACAGCTTAAAAAAAAACCATTTTTCTACTGCATTGTATTGTTGATGTGACTAACATGGCTGAGGTTGGGGACCACGCAGAGCCAAACAGAACCCCATCAACAATTAGGTATCTGGGGGCACATGGGTTTTACCAGCAAGATCATGCTGCTAGAATTATTTTTTTAATCCAGCACTGCTTTGCCAAGTAGAGTCAATACAAACAACTACGAATTTATTGACTACAATCACTTTCTCTAGGTAGTACCTCCTGGAGTTTGTCTGCTCTGACAAACATGAGCAGAAATTAAATTGCTTTCCAATGCACTGCTACTTCTGGAGAAGAAGGATTCTGTACAGTGTGCTGCTTGGAAACCAAGGAGAGGCTCCTCCCCAGACCACCATCTCCCACTCCAGGCTGAGGTCACTGAACCTCCCAGACCCCAAGCCATGGCTGCAGTGGTAAGCAGACTCAGGCCGTCTTGAGTTGCACATCTCATTAGCCCTCCCCAGACCTAACATGCCATGACTTCAGAGAGGAACTGCCGTCTAGACAAGTCCCAGTGAAGTCATCGAATATAAAAACTTTCGGTTACTAGAGTTCATTCTGTTGTTCGTGGGAGTCCTGGTAGCGTGACGGCTGCAAACTGTGACGCCTGCTGGGTAACTTAGCCTGACATCAACACCCTGACCAGAAAGGGCCCCCGGATCACTGCTGTTGGCCTGGATGGCAATTCGTCAGAATGCTTCACTCCCATACCTCATTCAGTGATCCATAGCAAGCACATAAGAAATAAAGGTATTTTAAAAAGATGATTTTTAATCCATCATCTAAATCTTGGAAGAAAGTTTTGAATAAATCTAGAAAAGCCAAACTATTTTCTGATGGTTGCTTTTACACAGTGGGCAGCATGCCTTAGAAATGTTCCCCCAACAAAGTTTTCCCCAAAGTCTTGTGTAGGACGGTGGCGGGGCTGCACCAGGTGCCAAGAGCCCGTGCCACCAGCCCACTCCTGCAGCTTGCATGCCCTGGCCCTAGTGCAAAAACATCTGGCCACTGACACAATTTCTAGTTCCTTATAAACTACAAATGCGAGAATCTTGTGGCTGATAACCTTCATTATATATATTAAAAAAGACTTTAACTAGAAGCTTCTATTCTTCAACCATAAATGAATAAATGTGGGAGTTTACCTCCAAACAAATACCGTTTTAAACATAAAAGTTGATGGGGTGACAGTATTTCCTTATATTTCACAGAATTTTATCACCATGTCTGAAAAATTCATAAAAAATCCAGGTTCAATTTGTAAAATCCAGAAGGATCTGAATTCAAATAAGAAGAATCATTTCTGAAACCTCAGCTACTTTAGATAAAAAAGAGAAGAAGACTGTATATGAATGGTCATCTGTAATGACATATAATATAGAAATAAAATTCAAATTATAAGAACAAATCTCAGAAACAAGATATAAAACATGTAGTTCTGAACTTCACTTTCATTTAGATTATTCCTGGAACATTCAAATACAGAGAATGTAAAATAATGATATATTGTTGCTAAACATATAAATAAAATTCAAAGGGACTATGTCACAGCCAAAGCTGCAAGGAAGACGTCTCACTGCACCAGTTCATGTCAGCCGCTGTTCTGAGTTCAGAAGAGCTGAAGTTCTGCTCCCCAGCATTGACGGTGCTGCTGTCTGCTGCAGAGACTTGACAAGTCACCCTAAGAGGAAATGCTACCTGCTGACCACAGGGGTTCACAGTCTCACCCTCCATACAGATGACTGACACACGGGAGAATACAAAAGGATGTTGCGTGGAACTAAAAAAAGTGACTTTGAGAAACAGGCCAGTCTAAGCTACAAGGCCATTGCTCACAACGCAGCACCTTCTCTGAGACTCTTCCAAGATCATCTTCAGGTCACAAGGCACTATGCACAGCAACCAAAGTGAAGGTCATACCCCCCACCCCCACCCTGCTTCAGATCCTACCTGGATGGGGACCGTAGCCCCCAGCCCTGCCCGCACCCCTCCTAGTCCCTCACAGCTCCCCCTGGCTCTGCACAGTCTCCTGGTCTCTGCTGTTCCTTCACTCCACACCATCTGTCCCTCTGCTTGGAGCCCACTCCTCAGATTTCCCCAAGGCTCATTATCTCACTCGCTGCTCATCTACAAACGTCACCCCCTCAGAGATGCTCCTCCCTAACCCTGTCCAACACAGCCTGCCTCTGTTAATTTGTCTCTTCCCCTGTATTTATTCTCTTCTCTCCACTTAGGCATTGGCTCTCTTTCATGCTGGAATGTGAGCTCATGCCAGCAAGGCCTCGTCTGTCTTGTCCACGTCTGTGCTGCTGCAACATGGCCATGCTGGGAACATAGTGTGTACTAAGGAAACACCCACTCGATGAATAAATGGACAGTTTCACTAGATCCAAGTGGAAAGATCTAAAGTCGCGATTAGTAATAAAAGGAAAAATAAACTGAGAGCATTTGCTCAACCTTCCACCACACAGATGAGTGACACAACAGCCTCTGTGTTCATCATAGCCAGGCGGGCGCCACACCGTCCACCCTAACTCTCTCCTGCTGCTCCCTCCCCAGCTCCTGACACGGGGCTATGCGGCCAGAGCAGTCCCCGGCAGGAAGTGGGCAGCCAATGCCTGGGTTCTGCCTGCCAAGCCACCTCCCAGCAAGCCTCTCACCCTCTGTGCTTCACAGTGGGAGCATGAGAGCTGCAGCCGGTGGGGGCTGCTGTGTGTGCAGTACAGGTGAGCAGCCGACCCCAGGCCTCACCAAGAGGAGGCTCCTCCGGCATCAGTCCTGCCTCATCTCTGCATTCCAACCTCAAAAGACAAAAGCAAAAACAAAAACAAACCATGTAAAAGGGACACTTTCTGTGTGTCACAGACCCACTTTGAGAGGTAGGATATTTCTTCTGGGTCAGCTTTCACTTCACCAGGGTTAAACCAAAGTGTGAAATTCATCGAAAGGCTAAGAAAACACTTTTGTTCAACAAGGAGAAGTTTATAACCTTTTATATAACACAAAAATCAGTAGGGCTGGGGATGTGGCTCAAACGGTAGCGCGCTCGCCTGGCATGCGTGCGGCCCGGGTTCGATCCTCAGCACCACATACAAACAAAGATGCTGTGTCCACCAATAACTAAAAAATAAATATTTGAAAAAAATTCTCTCTCTGTCTCTCTCTCTCTCTCTTAAAAAAAATCAGTTTTGAATATAAAGTGGTGAAAATTATATTTTATAATACTTCTATATTTAAAATTTTTAAAATTCTAGCCTTTTTGAATGAAAATATTTCCTGATTTCTGCTCATGAATTAAAAGAAAAAGTACAGTATAAAATCTAAGTATGAGCTGGACATGGTGGTGCATGCCTATGATCCCAGTGACTTGGGAAGCTGAAGCAGGAGGACTACAAGTTGAAGGTCATCTTGGGCAACTTAGTGAGACCCTGTCTCAAAATTAAAAGGTTGGGGGGGTGGTGCTAGGTAGAACACCATGGGTTCAGTCTCTAATAACACCTAGTGTGTGTGTGTGTGTCTCTCTCTCTCTCTCTCTCTCTCTCTCTCTCACACACACACACACACACACACACACACACACAATCAGTAACAACAACAACAACAAAAAAAAAATCCAAGGATAAAAATAAAAGGACAGACCTCATGAACATGACCCCAGCCAAACAGGGGCGAGCCTGGGGTTTTCTTTGTTAACTTTTAAACTAAACTTAGATATGAGGTTAAGGTCCAGGCCCAGCATGACTGGCCATCACGAGACACCCACTGCCCTGGCATGGGTAGCAATGAAAGGCAAGCATCAGGTTTTACCTAGACCAGGAAATGACAGTCCAAACTGATGGAGCTAAAACAAGCCGTGTGCTGGGAAGGGAGGGGACGGTGGCCGAGGCTGGTCCAGTATGTGGCCCTTGGATCCACTGGTCCAGCAGAGATGAGGAAAGCCAAGCTCCAGGCACCACCGCACCCCAGCGCCGTCTCTCATACCCACCTCTGACGGTGGCCTACCCACATGTCCCTCCAGTGTCCCCTCCATGTCCACCACCCTCCCCACTGCCATCCCCAAGAAGCCGTCCATTTCCAGGCTCACCAGTGCCTTGGGTCCCTCCCCCTAGAGCCTCAGAAGTCCAATCCACGTCCATGATGGCTTGCGTGCCACCACAACCCAGCAAGTAACCACTCCCTCCCAGCTCTGAACTCTTATACAAAGGTGTCCACTGGCCTCTAAGCTTCCACATGCCTCAGGCAGACTCCTCATATGGCTCAAGGTAGCTCTTCCTATTAATGTAGAACCTTTTCTTAATGTCATCACTACCCATCCAAGTTCAAGATCCAAGTCAACAATTTCTTCCTTAGACCCCACAGAAGTTTTTTTTTCTTTTTAATTTTTAGATGGACACGATACCTTTATTTATTTTTATGTGGTACTCAGGATCAAACCCAGGGCCTCACACGTGGGAGACACATGCTCCACCACTGAGCCCCAGCCCCAGCCCCAGCCCCAGCCCCTTAGCAATTCTTTTGTTTACACCTGTATTTGGTCTTTAAAACATACTCCTGAGACTATCAGGTGCGGGGAACCATGTCTCACAGCAGCAACTGACAAGGAAGGGCCTTCTCCTCGTGAACATTCCAGAGTGGGAGGCAGACCATCAGGAAGAATGAAGGCTAAGGGTCAAGCCTCCTGCATCCCAGCTCCTAGAATCACCAGGCTCCACACCCTTGCCTTCTCCAGCAGCAGCTCATCACTGCTTCTTTGTGTATCCCACCGGCCTCCCTTCCGCCAGTCAATTTCCATGCACAAAGCTGCATGTAGGTGTCTGTTCAACACTCACCAAAGTCCTCACAAAGGAGGACCAGAAAGAGTAACAAGGATAACTAGGAGTCAGGGTATCATGGGAATTATTTAACCAAAAGAGATCTGTCCATCAGCGTTTCCTCACAAAATATGTGATAAGAATTACTTAAAGGAGGAAAAGTTTATTTGGGGGCTCACAGTTTCAGAGGTCTCAGTCAATGAATGACCAATGCTATTGCTCTGGGCCCAAAACGAGGCAGAACATCATGGTGGACAGGCATGGTGGACAAAAGCTACTCAGCTCATGGCAGCCAGGAGGCAGAGAGAGAGAGAGCAAGGAACAAGGCACAAAGACAACCCCCAAGAACACATCAACAGAGACCTACTTCCTCCAGCCATACTCCATCTGCCTGCAGTTGCAACCCAGTAATCCAAATTACTAGTTCATCAGATGGATTAATCCACCAATTAGGTTAGAGCTCTCATTCCTGATCTCATCCTCCGATCTCCTGCATTAACACATGAGCTTTTGGGGGACACTTCATATGCAAACCATAATTCCATAATAGGAGAAGACTCAAGGGACACAGCCATGGCTCTCAAACTATTAAAGCACCGAGACATGAAAGAAGGAAGACACATGTTCTGTCCCAGATCTGAGGAGGACCGGATGAGAGCTTCCCAGGTAGTAGCTCAGTGAGGAGGTGGCTGATTCTCACTTCTCTGGGATATCAGCCACTGGGATTCTCAGCAGCAGTTAAGGGTTCAGTGCTATCGAGCATGTCTTAGGCTAGGCATAGAAGCACAGCCCGGAGGGAAAACTGTCTTTGGAATCAGAAAGATTGGCGTTCAAACCCCACTGCAGCTGTGCTTTGGCTGTGACAAATGCACTAAATCTTAACCTCTCTTGACAGGTCACTCATCAGACAAAGGATAAGTTAGTTCGTAAGAGCAATCTTATTGGGCTGTTATAAAGATCAGAAAGCATATTTATAAAGAACCTGGCCCCAGGTTCTCTTCGACAGAATGAGCTCCTGAAGGTATTGGGTGGTCAGGGAGGAGAGATGTCAGCTCCGACTAGCAGACTAGCGGCCTACTGTGCGGGGAACACTGTCCTTTGTTTTCACTTTACAGCTGAGGAAGCCAAGGCACAGAGATGAAGCCATTCTCCCCGTATAGCACGGCTGATAACTGGAGGCACCAGGATCTGAGTGCAGGCTGTGCAGCTATTCTGATGACCTCCACAGACAGCATGGCAGAGAAGAGAAAGCTGAGGACTGGGGTGGCAGACCTCAAATTTTGGGCCCTTTCACCTACTGGCTGTGAGACTTGGGCAAGTTACTTCATTTTTCTGAGCCTGTTTTCCCTGCTACAAAGTGGAAATACCAACCTCTCTACCTCAGACAGCTTAGAGTAGAAGTTAATGAATTGTCTGTTTCACAGTCCTCCTCCCTGAATTGGGAAACAGATTGAACTGGATGTATTCTACCGTTCTTTTCAACGTATGTGAGTAGTGCTAGTGTCCTGGGAATTCACAACACATCAAGAAAAAAGTTGCAAGTTCAAATTTAAAAGGCCAGTTTCAGAAAGATCTGGAAAGTTGCCCTCGGTAGTCCCATCCCAGATCTTTCCTTCCCCCAACAACTTTATATTTTTACTTATGTCAAAGTCAGGATTGAAAAGACTGTTGCAAAATAAGGGCCGAGAATCTGTGAGTCTGCGTCATCCATTCAGCTCCCTGAAACAAAAAAAAAATCACATGTGGGTTAAAGAAACACCCTGTCCTAGTGGCTGGAGGGCGTTGTGGTGTGCAAAGCAGCTGCAGGGGTGGAGCAAGGTGTCTCTGGAAGCAAACCCCAAGCTCCTTCAGCTCCCCACTGGCCTGCAGCTCGCCAGTGGGATCAATCACAGAGGTGGTGAGAGGGCAGAGAACGGTGGGGGGCGTCAGCCGGCTGGTCTGGCTGGGGGCAGCTCCCACCAGCCAGCTCTGCCCTCCCTGGAACAGCTTCAAAGGAAAGGGCAGCTGCCTCTGCTAAGGGTGCTCTGCTTGAGTTAAGTGTGGCCAGCTTTTCCCCAAGAATGGAAGACTGGATTGTTTTAATTATAGAGGGTGTGGGGAGTAGGAACAAATGAAAAGAAAAATAAATAAAGACAATATTTTTAAATCCTAATGTTAAAATAGTTATTCTGGTGCAGAGACATGGCTCTCTCAGCCAAAATCCTGGGGACTTCAGAGGCAGAATGCTGAATCACTTACCTTCTTTAGGAAAAAGAAAGAAATTCCTGCTGTAAATCTCTCCTTCACTGTGCCAAGTGGTTCTAGAAACTCACGGTCACACTTCCTGGAGCCTCAGCTGCCAGGCTGGTGCTGCACAAGGACAGGGCTGGGGCACAGATGCTGGGGCAGTCCGTGATCATCCTCCATGGCCTGCTAGTGGCTCTTTTGCCTCACAGTGTGTGCGACAATCTCATATTATCCCACTCTCTGTTTCTGTTGTCCCTTGGACTCGCACTAAGGAAAACATTATAATCTAGATACTCTTCTTTCATCATTAAAATACATAAGAAGCTGAATGGACTTTGATATTTCATCAGACTCCAGTGATCTGATTAATATCAGAAGTAATAAGCTGCTTTTTCTTCACACAAAATGAGCCTCTACTTTAAAATGATGTTCAATTTAAAACATTTTTCCAAGAGGGTCCTTTTCTTTCATTATTTTTTTTATTTTAACTGCTAAAAATGTATCTATTTATCATATACAACATGCTGGTGTGAATAAAAGGAGTTGTTTAAAACAAGACTTGAACTGGTATTATTCCCCGAGAGCGGAGCGGCAGGCCATTTTAGAAAATGGTCACTTCTGGGACTTGTAAGTTAATGTGACAATTGACATGGGGTTGAAGAGCAGCTCCAAGAAGATGGGGCAGGCCTGCTCACTGCCACACACCCAGTGCCCAGGACATCTGCTGAACACAAAAATGGACCAGGGAATTTAAACAGCCAAGCCACTACAGAGGGACCGAGGGGTTTCCTAGATGGTGACCATGTGACCCTGGATATCCCAGGCAACTCTAAAACCTAACTCTGTTACAAGGTTTCCTCAAAGTTGGGTCCCAAGTTCCAAAAGGCGAGACAATGAAATAGCTGCATTCACACTACCCGATCTGCTAGGCCGTGACACTTCTCAACCTCTCTAATGGCTTCTCTCCTCAAGATGGAAAACAGATCCTTCCCCTGACCAGGGCTGCTCCCAGCCGGGTGTGACAGCTGGCCAGCTGCTAGTGGTTGTCAGGTCCAACAGGAGTCTGCCAAGAGATTCCTGGGCCTCCCTCCTTCCTCGTCCCTGTTGCCCTAACCACCAGAGGCCAGTCTTAGTCAGCATTTCTGTTTGACAAGCTGCATTCTCTTGTCCCCCAAGTCCCAATTTAGGAAAGAAAGGAGTAAAATGGTGTAGAATTTACTTGAGAATAAAAATTGTTTCTCAACAGTGCGGCCCATGAACAGGGGTAGGGGGAGGCCAGCCTGAGGAAGTCCAGGCCCTGAGAGCCAACAGGAAGTCCACAAGGTTAGACGCTCCAGCTCTGCCCCTACAGTTTATATTTAAGTGAATAAAACACACAAGAAGAAACATCCTTCTCAAATAAAGCCATGCATGTGTTTTCATGTGAAGAAACTTATTTTAAATAAAACCTGAGAAGTCTGTTTCTCAATTTTCTGGCTAAAATTTTCCATTTCATCTGATAAAGTTGCTTTTAGGATACTGAAAAAATACTGTGCAGAACTTTAAGTTGCAATAATAGAACATTCTAGTCACTGGGGCATGTGTGGCTCATGGGGTTGAAAAACTTGGGTGCAGCCTGCTGCAGAAAGGATTCCAGACACGAAGGATGGGGAGACGGTGATGGCACAACTCACTCAGCAAACACAGAACAGCTGACTTTCTTAAAGATTAAGAAACAAGAGGCAACAAAACAGTGTCAAAGTAAGCTACCAATTTTCTTTTAAGACACAAAGGACCCAAAGAAATGTACAAAAGAACTAGAAAGAAACCACCAACATCTTTACAGCCATTCTCTAGAGTATGGGTGATTATAATACTTTTGGTTTTAAGTACTTTGTACCTTTTGCACAATATATGTGTTTGGTCTTTTTTTATGATAATTTTATTTCTTCTTATTATTTATATACAGTGAAATTCACTCTTTGTTCTGTACCATTCTGAATTAAGAGCAAGCACAGAGTTATGAAATAGCTACTAAAACCAAGGTACAGAACTATGTCAGCACCAGTCAAGTCCCTGGAGCTGCCCCTGTGTGGTCAGCCCCTCCTCCACGCCCAGCCCTGGACCCGCTCATCTATTCTGTGTCCCTACAATTTTGTCTTTTCCAGAATGTCACATGAACATAAACAGAATCATACAAGGAGTTTTGTTTTTGGGGGATCTGTTTTCTTTAACTTTGCAAAAATACTGTGTTTTATCTTAATCAAAAGAGTAATTCTGTAAATTATATGTGTATATGTATGTGTGTGTGTGTGTGTGTGTGTATATATATATGTGTGTGTGTGTGTGTGTGTGTGTATATATATATATATTTGGTACCAGGGATTGAACTCAGGGACACTCAACCACTGAGCCACATCTCCAGCCCTATTTCATTTAGAGACAAAATCTCACTGAGTTGCTTAGCTCCTCTCTTTTGCTGAGGCTGGCTTTGAACTAGTGATCTCCCTTCCTCAGCCTCCTGAGCTGCTGGGATTACAGGTGTGCCACAACACCCGGCATTGTAAATTATAATTTTAAAAATTAAAAAAATTCTAGTTCAAAATCCTCTAAAAACAAAATTCTAATTTCTTTCTTAAAAAAAAAAAAAGAAGAAGAAGATAAAATAAAACCTTCAACTAATAATTGTTTTCTTTTAGTGGGCACAATAGTAATGTAATCCCAGCAATTTGGGAGGCCAAGGTAGGAGGATCACAAGTTAGAGGTCAGCCTGAGCAATTCAATAAGACACATTCTTAAAATTAAAAAATAAAAAGGCTAGAGATGTAGCTCAGTGGTAGAACTCCCCTGGGTTCAATCTCTAGTAGCCCACCCCACCCCCCAAAAAAAAAATTGCTTTCTTTTCTCAGGTTGTCATTTTGGGGATGATTCTGAAGCTACCTTGTAGCCTTTGGAAAATATGGTCAAAATAAAACTATGCCAGGAATGAAGATAAAAGAAAAGTAAACCTTGTACTAAAAATTGCTTTCTTTTGCTAGGCGTGATGGTAAATGCCTATAATCCTGGCTGCTCAGAAGGCTGAGGCAGGAGGATGGCAAGTTCTAGAAAGTCAGCCTCAGCAACTTAGTGAGACCCTGTCCTGGAATAAAATTAAAAGGGCTGGTGATGCAGCTCAGTGGTAGAACACTTGCCTAGCATGTGTGAGGTCCTGGATCAAATCTCCCCAGATAGACAGTTTGGAAGGATAAGTAGATAGATAAATAGATAGAACTCTATCACAGACATGGAGAATGGCTTTCATGAAAATTCATTCTCTATAATGCCTGTGATAGATTCCTGGTGAAAGTAGGGAGAGATCCAGTTTTGTAATAAAGCCTCTGAGCAGAACACCTGACAGGACCTCCCAGAGCTCCATGGTGCTTTCCATCTGAAGTTCCTGTCACATCCTGAGATAATTCATCAATTATCAGATATAAGCAGTTCAATTCTGGTGATATAGCAGCCATTGCTGAATCATAGTGACTGCAATCATAGTGAAGGATTTCTCCTAGTTAAGTTTGCTAATCAGTAGAAATACCAAACCTCACTGGCACTTTGATCCATTTATTCTGTAGTTGTTTAACTGCCTGTTAGTCTGAGGGTCACTGGAAAGAGATGAAGAAACAACTTTTGTCACTTTCACAGAAGTCTGGTGTGTGTGTGGTCTCATCCCCAATAATTTGAAAGTAAATATGGCAACCACTGGGCCCTCATGAAGGAGGAAATGGTGTTAATTTACTTTTCTGGCCACAACTTAAATTCGGTCTAATTAGTTTGCCTCCCATGTCCCGCTATCTTTCTATTACTTTCTACAATATAAAATTGGATAAGTGAATAGATGAATGAGGAGACGAAGGAACAAACGAAAAAAAAAATGAGCTTCTACCCTTAAATAATGGTGCTTCACTTAAATTTGTTATCAACTGGTCCTTGAACCCATTTTGTTAATCCTGTGCTAACCCATTTTGTTAAAATCCTGGCACTAAGAATCTAGTGCGAGCAAACTCACACATGACTCCTTGGTATCGTGAAGTATGAGTCAGATGGTGCACAGCACCAAGGAGATGTTTTCCCTAGTGGAGCATCATCTAACGCCACATGCTGAGGAACAGAGACGGAGGAGGAGGAGGAGGAGCAGGAAGAGGAGGAGGAGGAGGAGGAGAAAGATCAGGAGGAGCAGCAATAGAAGGAGGAGGAGCAGGAGGAGGAGGAAGAAGAGGAGGAGCAGGAAGAGCAGGAGGAGGAGGAGGACGGGGTAGGAGGAAGAGCAGGAGGACGGGAGGGGGTAGGAGGAGGAGCAGGAGGAGGATAAATAAGTGGGTAGATGATAGGCCGGTGAGTGAGCTGGTGGGTGCGTGGTTAGGTAGATGGGCGGATGGACGGATGGTTGAAATGCATCCATGGGGATGGCATCCATCAGAAGCAACCAACAGTAAACATGACCCTCTGTTTGACTTTTCCTAGTGACCTGAGTAACAACAGCATCGGCATGCTGACCAATTACACCTTCAGTAACATGTCTCACCTCTCTACTCACTCGTAGAGTGGTCGGCGTCTCTCAAGGCACACAGGGGAT
>NW_026000240.1:7774639-7826977 GCF_001458135.2 Marmota marmota marmota
GGAGCAGGAAGAGGAGGAGGAGGAGGAGGAGAAAGATCAGGAGGAGCAGCAATAGAAGGAGGAGGAGCAGGAGGAGGAGGAAGAAGAGGAGGAGCAGGAAGAGCAGGAGGAGGAGGAGGACGGGGGTAGGAGGAAGAGCAGGAGGACGGGAGGGGGTAGGAGGAGGAGCAGGAGGAGGAGGAGCAGGTGGCAGAGGAGGAGCAGGAGGAGTAGGGGTAGGAGGAGGAGCACAGCTGAGGACCCACACAGTAGATCACTTCAGGATCTTTCACATTCATCATGTAATTTAAGAATGATAAAAATATGCAAAAGTGACAATGTCGCAGGAATTAGGAAATAAATTCTTCGACTTATTAAGTTTCATCAACCTCTCTACTTCCTATAGAGTCAGAGCATAGCTCGGGCCTCCCCTGGAGATTCTCCCTTGGTAGAATTGCAGGAGGGTTGGGCCTGCCTGCAGGACCAGGGCCTAAGAAGACAGGCTACACAATTAGGGATCTCCTACAAGCAAGGAGAGCCAGGTCTTTACAAACTGCCCGCCAAGCAAGGGATCATCAGGCAGCTGTTGATGACCAAGGCCATGGGTGGGATAGAAGGAACAAATGCAAGTCTATAGATGACTTTTCAATCTTGTGGGATCACCACTGCTCCATCCCTGCAAATTCCTACCTCATGGGGGAGGCAGTTCAGCAGAGAAGCCAAAGACCACTTTTCCATCCAGCCCATTTTCTGCCCTTGCCCTGGCTCTGGTACAATTAGAGAAGCAGGAAAGTCACCAAACGAAAGTAGTCAAACAGCCATCAAAATGATATGAATAATCCACACCTGTGTTATCAGAGCTCCTGACAGATGCTCAGAAAACTGCAATAGGACACTCCTCCCCACCATTTATTAGACAGCCTTCAAAAACAATTTTGAGACATGGTGGGGCATGTTGCTTTAGGATAGGGGAAAAAACCTTCCAGGATTAAAAAGTCTATTTAGACCTTTTTTTTCCTGTCCAATAACAAAAACAAAAAGACATCAGAACTATCCATTCCATCTCCTCCAAACAACATTTAACACATGCACACACAGTCAGGGCTGGGCAGTGGGGGCCTCCAGTGACACTGGACAGCCTTTCTTCCTCACTGGGCTCCATGGGGTATTGCACACCATGATGCAGCAAAATGACCCAAGTGCCACAGCCTCTAGGGACCAGCATTTAAGGAATGTGGTTGGCATGTAAGATGAACCATCAATATTATCCTGCGGTTCAAAAGCACCTACAGCTGGAATCAGGCAACACTCTGGGGCATTTTTTCCCACCCCTTCCCAGAAATACTTTCTGTGGGAAAGAAGAAGGCGGGACAAGAGAAAGAGAAACAGCAAGGAGGCAAAACCAAAAGCAAGTCATTCTTTGCAAAGAGGTCTCCTCACACACTAACACAGCAAGCTCATTGAAATATGAAACTAACAGAGAACCTACAAAAGCTACCATAATGCCGTATAAAGTAGAATCATCACCCAAGACAGAAAACAATAATATAATGATTTCCTGCCAAGAAACATGATCCTGTATATCTAAAAACGGTATCAACAACTGTTACCCTGAAATAGCCACGAGAGTCAGGGAGAAACCCTGGAGCTGCCTTTCTACTCTGCTTGGGGGCTGAGCCAGCAGCAGGGCACACTGTACTTCACTCCCCTTGTTTCAAAAGCCACGTCTAAGAAGTGATTTTCATTCACCATGCCCATTAAACCTCATGTACTAAGAGATGCCTTATATCCTAGCATTGATCTGATAGGAAATACATTAATGGTCATTAATGGAAGTTATTGGGTATTTTTCCAAGTGTTTACCCTATCACCCCAAGGACTCCCCATTAGAAAGCTCTCTGGAACAGCCAGATCTACTTATTTCCTTAAAGCAGCAAAAAGACTCTAGCCATGTATCTCATTTCCCTTGAGTCATTATAAAGAGTTAGAACAATAAACTGAAGCTTTTTTCCTTAAGATAAAGCCAGAAAAATGTATGATACCTGCAGAGGTGGATGACATTTAGTTCAGCAACACAGAAAAAAGAATACTCTCCTGGGGCTAGGCTCGGTGGTGCACACCTATAATCTCAGCAACTCAGGAGGCTGAGACAGGAGGATGGCCAGTTCAAAGCCAGCCTCAGCAAAAGGGGGGGGGGGGTGCTAAGCAACTTTCTAAAGACCTATTTAGAGACCCTGTCTCTAAATAAAATATAAAATAGGGCTGGGGATGCAGCTCAGTGGTCAAGCACCCCTGAGTTCAATCTCCAGTACCACATCCCCACCCCAAAAAGAGAATACTGTTCTGGGGCTAGGGCTACAGCTCAGTGGCAGAGTGCTTGCCTATAAATAAATAAAATGAAATAATTATTTAAAAAGAAAAAAAGAATACTGTTCTACCACAGACCAAGCCACTAAAGCAGGGAGACAATGGGTTCTCTTTTGTTCATGCTTGAAGGACAGGGCAGAGCCTGACCCTCAGAGGACACAAAGCAACATTCTGTTGACCAGAAAGTGGGGTGCATGGAGCGAGGCACACAAGAGCCCCATCAACATGCCCAGGCCGTTTTGCAGAACAGAAGGGTCCACAGACAAGCCGGTTTCCCCCCTCCCTTCAATTCTCTTTCATGCTCTGTGATAGGCCAGAGGGACATGTACCATGAGTCACTGCTTCCGTGGAACATTCCCCTGCTGTCTCTGTTCATCCAGGGTTGCTCTGTGAGTGATTTGACCAAGAACAGCAAGAGAAGCCCCACAGCAGTTTCCAGAACCAGACCTCGGCACTGGCCCATTTGTCAACATTCTCTCTTGGAGACCTAGCAGTATGGAGTAAACCCTGCTGCTCTCACACTGCGAGGCTATAGATGCCCCTCCTTGACGACCAGACCTCAGTCCAGTCAGGTTCAGGCTTCCAGAATCCCTGACACAGCACCACACACCTAACCCTCTGGACCATCCCGCCTAACAGGTGACTACCACCAAGTGACCCCATCAATGCCATACAGAGAGGAAGACGAGCCCAGCTGGGCCCTTTCCAGATTCCTGACCTACAAAATTGAGTGACACAGTGAAATGGCTGTTCCAGGCCAGGAGGTGTGGAGAAGAGAGCCACACAGCAGTTTGTGACACACACGTCACAAACTGCACTAAGCGCTAGCAGTGGAAGCCAAAGGCCACCGTGCAAATACAGCCAGAGCTCCTCCTGTACGCAAGTCTGGTTCCCACCACAGCGAAGGCAGAAGCAGGGGAAGAGACCCACTCTACCACGAGGCTTAGAGCTGGGCTCTGGGCCTCCAGGGCTTCCAGACAAAGGAAGCTCATACTGAAGGCCACAAGGGCCACAGGGCCTCCGGTGGCACCATGCAGCTTACCTGCCGCAGGAGCTCCTCCTGGCTGCCATCAGTCCTGCCACCAAGGCCGCAGGACCTCCAGGGGCACCGCGCAGGCCTACCTGCCGCAGGAGCTCCTCCTGGCGCACGCGGATCCTCTCTCTCTCCATCTGGATCCTCTGCAGCCGCAGCTTCTGCTGCTGCTGCTGCTGCGTGGTCAGGGCAGTGGGCAAGGCGGTAGGCAAGTTCATGAGCCCGGCCGGGTTCTGAGAAGGGCGGTTCTGCTGGCTCAGGGTGCTGGGCGCCATCTGCTGCTGGTGTTGGTGACTCATCACTAGAGGAAGAACACACATAGGATAGGTGACAGGGCCTAGGACACCTTACCAAAAAGAAGATGCATCGTGTTTTTTAAGTATGGATTCCTGAGACTCCTTCCACAGCACTTTCCGGTTATGCCTTGCTATTTAAATAACTATTACCTAATTCAATTCACTCCTGATCACCCAGTCTTGGTTTTATTGTCTGTTGGGAACCTTGCTTCACATCTTTTCCATGTGCAGAGAACATCTTAAGCTTTACATAGAACACAATGGCAAATCAAGCAGATTCCACAAAGGTCATCACAGATATGAGAGAGTTCACCAGGACCACTAAGGCTGTGTGTGCACTTTCCCAAGAGCTGAGGAGGGCATGTGCTCACCAGTGCTCAGTGGCTGCGCAAGACCATAGAGGATTGGGTGAATGTTCGGCAATATGGGAACTCAATGCAAGCAGGAGCCCGTTAATGCTTTCTTGGAAACGGACACCCCAAGAAATCTCAGCTCCACTTAGGAGCAAGTATCAGACTGAGAACAACAAATAGCTGATCTTACAAAGGGAAAATCAGTGAGAGACAGATTACTTGGTACAGTACCAAGGCAGGCAGTATCTATTTTACACTTACCAACATTCAATTTTTAGCATCGAGAACTTTGCCCTGGGAAAGAAGTCCCAAGCTGGGCACAGTGGCACAGGCCTTGCACACACTAAGCAAGTGCTCCACCCCCAACCACACTGGGCATTCTGAATAAAACTGGTGAACTGTAGGAATGTCTCTATTAGGGCTATGGTAGGACACTGCAGTTTTTTCTATTACTATGGAGATAACTGTGTGTGCAAGGATCTTCGTGTCTTATTTCCTAAGACTGCATATGACACTATGGGGTCATGTATCTGTACATGCACACTATATGAAACATGGATCTGGCCAATGTCACTCTCCAGTAACTCCCCAAACAACTTTAATAAGAAAGAAAGAAAAAAATCAAAGTTTTAAATCCTTTAACATATCCATGATTGCTGTTCGCCATCACACACACACACACACACAAAAAAACATTTTAGAAAGTGCTAAGCTGGGTGTGGTGCATGCCTATAGTCTCCGCCACTTGGGAAGCTGAGGCAAGAGGGTCCCTGAGTCTGGAAGTTCAAGGCCAGCCTGGCAATACAATGAGGACCTATCTCAAAAAATAGTTCTAGTTTTTCCTCCAGTTCACCAGTCAAATTTGCTTCACTTCTGCCAGGCTAATATATAATAAAGACAACCACACTTTAGTTTCTAGGTCAGGACCAAAGACAGAAAGGTACAATTTTATATATTCATTTCATTTCTGAGAAAAAAAAATAGGATTTTTGCTATATTTGATCTCGCTATTTTAAAAGATTTTTTTTAAATGCATGTATTTTAATTAAGTTCTAAGACTTCAATTTACTTATTTATTTATTGGTACTGGGATTGAACCCAGGGCCTTGTCCTTTTATTATTTCGATTTTTTTTTTTTTTAAGCAGGGATTGAACCCAGGGGCACTTAACCACTGAGCCAGCCCTTAAAATAAAATAACTTTAAGTTATTCATTTTGTATTTTGAGACAGGGTCTCACTAGGTTCCTCAGAGCCTTGCTAAGATGCTGAGGCTGCCTTTGAACTTCTGATACTCCTGCCTCAGCCTCCCAAGTCACTGGGATTACAGGTGTGGGCCTCTGTGCCTGGCTGGCCTTGTCTTTGAAACACACACTCTACCACTGAACTATAGCCCCCAAAGTTAAACCTTCTAAATCTTCCATTTGCTATGTATATTATATGGAAACATATCTTGTAACTAAATTTTCTTGAATGGATTCTATGGTGTCCTAATCACCCAGGTATTGAATGTAAGTGCAGCACACAGGCCATACTCATACTGAATCCATGAATCATGAGCATCAGTGGATGAGAACTTTTGGCTACTTCCTACACTCTTAGTTTGAGAACTGAAGCGGGGGAGGGGGGAACCCACAGTTCCGATCGATGCCAAAATAACAGAAATGTCTATTTCCTTCTAGAGCTTGCTAGAGCATAGCTACCTCGATTCCACAGCAGGCGGGAGTGGGAGGTCAAGGGCTGTGCATATAAGGTTCCCAGGGAAACCATCACTTACATACAGAATCCAATCAGAAAAACCCAGACATGCAGAGGGTGTGAGGAAAGAACTGTGGTCATTTCAAGGGACAGACATTTCTGAACCTTCTAGAAAAGTATGCTCCTACTTTTCTATAAACAACAACAACAAAAAAATGCTCAATATTTTCAATATCCATATAGGCTATTAATCCTGAATTATCTTTTTATAAACCAGAAGTTTAAAATATTTTTAAAAACTGACTCGGGTCTGGTAACTTCAGATTCAAGTGGGACTGTCTTCAGCGGCTTTCCCTAGATGGCACGTGGAACCAGGCTCACCCCACGCACTGCACTTGGCTCCTCAGCTCCTCACAGTGACCTGGAACTCTCGGGGACATTACTAATATCTTATTTCTCATCTGGGGGACTGTGAGACCAGACAAGAGCTCTTCCCAAACCACACCTTGCTGGTCTGCAACACCAGCCTTGATGAGACACCCACAGGAAGCAATGGTAGAGCCACTGGGGGTCCCTCCATGAACCCAGACTCCACCACTCAGACCAGACCTCTCTGGTCACCAACCGTAGTGTCTGGAGAGGAGCGGACTTACACAATGGCTTTGTTTTCAAAGCCGACAGCATCATCACCACAGGACACTCACCATGGCACTGCTCATAACAGCCCAAGACTGAGCTGAGGTCAAGGGCTGTGCATACCAGGGAGCATGGGCTGCACCTTCAGAGACATCCTACATAATCATTCCAAAGAGTGAGGAAGTTCTGTAGGGTTTCTATGGAACGATCTCTCAGAAACGTGGTCTAGAGGGGCAGAGTCACAAGGTGCAGAGCCACATGTTCTATGGCCAAAAAGGAGGGGCACATGACATCCATGCAGCACTGCCCTCCAGAGGCATCTGCCTGACACTGAGAACAGTGGAACCTCTGGACAGGAAGTTGCCCGCGTCCGCATGAGAGGTCTTCCTTTTCCTATTCTGCTCTGTTTGAAGTTTCCCCACACGCCCTGATACTTATTGTTTTTTTATTAGCTTTGGCATCGCTGTGACCAAAATACCCAGTGACAGGAACAACTTACAGGAAGAAGTTTATCTGGGGCTCATGGTTTCAGAGGCCTCAGCCTATGCTCTGGGCTCAAGATGAGTCAGGACATCATGGGGGACGGACCCAGCAGAGGACAGCTGCTTAGCTCACAGTGGGGTCAGGATGCAGAGAGAATGGAAACGGCCAGAGGGAAGATGCCCCCTTCCAGGGCAGCCTCCAGTTGCGCCTCCTCTTCCAGCCAGCCCTGCCTACCCACAGTTTCCACCCAGCCAGTCCATTCACACTAGAAAGGACAGATGAGGTCACAGCACCACACTCCAGTCACCTAGCCTCTGAACATCTCTATATTAACACAGGAGCTTTGGGGGACACCTCACATCCAAACCCTAACTCTTATGTAAAACAAATGGAAATGAAAAGTAAGGAAACAAAGCCACAAGACAAAACAAAACAGTAAATATGGCCCTGAAGGCATCACACTCAATATTTTCTTGCTGGGGTAAAAGAAGATAATCCTCAAATTAAAACAAGGCTCAGAACATCATCAAGACATTTCATCATGACTTAAGAGTCCACTTGGTACAACCTCTTTTTGGAATGAGACCAAAGCCCAGAGACAAGGGAATTCAGTGTCTGCCAGAAGTGTCCTGGAAGCCAACCGTCCTGACGTCCCCAGGCACTGGCAACGCAGATCTATACTCTGCACCCTCTGGTTGATTGAGTTCTATTACTGAGCTCTCTTGAGACTGGCACTCCTGGACTTCACTGCTGGCTGAGCTGAGACAAGATGCTTCAACTGCACTGACAGCTGAACTTCCAAACCAGAGCCACCCCTTAGTTTAGCCACTCAGAGGCACAGGAGGCCCAAGGCAGCAACACAGTCCCCAGGACGTCAGGGGGAAGGAAAAACATCAGAATCCGTGATGAACAAAATACTCCTCGGGATAATGTTCCAGAACACTGTGGGGAGAAAACAAGAAGAAAAAGAAAAAGATGCAGAGTATTCCAAATGCAGAATCTGAGGCCAAACTGGATTATGGGCAGACAGCCATGAACTGCCTCAAAAAGGCCAAAGACCTCGTCAGTCCTAGACCTTCGCCAGTCCCCACAGAAAGGAATAACCCAAACAGAAGAGTTCTCCACTGAAGCAAGAATGCATCAAAACTAAAGCCAGGACATCTTTTTCTTTTTTATTTTTAATTTCTTTCCAAGAGAGTCAGAATTTAAATTTAGATCCCCATTAATCTTTTTCTTTTTCATCTCCTTTTCCTTTTCTTCTTCTTACTCTCCTCTTTTTTTATAACTGGCTTTCTCTTCGGAAACTGATAAAAAAAATGCTCTTAATTGGCATTATTTGATATAAAAGAAAACACACACACACACACACAAAAAAAAAAAATAAGCTCCATAGCATCTGAGGTTCAGAGGCCCTTGTGATCTAGAGCCTGGCCTCGGTGAAGCCCCAGCCCATAGGAGATCAGGTGGGACTGGGTTGCTCCCCACAGACACAACTCTCTGGTCAGCGCTGCCTGGGTCAGTGTGCAAGGGTGCACGGGTTCTGGCACACGCCCCTGGTCACCTCTCAAAGCCCTAAGAGTAGGACAGGCTAGAGGCCAGGGATGGCCTGGACTCTGGGCTAAGCCAGACTTCATCTGCTGCACGAGGCGCCAACGTGGAGAGGTAGAGGCTTTGCTTCTGCAGCACCAGGGAACAGGGCTCATGGAGAAAGTGCTTTGGCAGCTTCCCCCAGCCAGAAGCTGCAGACACAGAGGGAGGCCAGGAACCTAGGGCCTGCCCAGCTCGCCTCCTGGAATGTTTGACAAACGTCTTCTTGGCCCTGGAGAGGTTCAGTGGCTCGCTCTCCAACGTCCTGGGCTTGCTTCCCTCATTTTTAAAATAGGCTTTGGTCACACTCACACACATACACAAAGCCAAGGGAAGGAAGCAAACCACACACTTAGGCTTAACTACAAAAACCATCAGGGGCCTGCATGGGGCTGGCTCTAAGCAGAAGATGGAAGGGACAGTCAGCACCCCAAGGGTCAGAAGTCACCTAAGCCCTGCTTTGCCTTCTGCTCCTTCTCCTCCCACATGGGCCTGGGGGGCAAAGAGCACCATCTTCAGTCAGCGGTATGTTCCTGGTCACATTCAAAGACAAGGTGCTTCAACTGCACTGTCAGCTGAACTTCCAAAACCATGTGGTTCTGCCAGGGTGTCAGAGGCATGAGGCCGCTTGAGGAAATGGGAAGGCCCTCCAAGGCCTCTTCTGTGCCTCTGTCCTGCCGGGAGTGGACTGCCTCACGTGGGGCTCACAAGTTTAAGAAAATGTAGAACCCATGGCATCTATGCTGATAAAAACAAAAAATGGAATAAATAAACGGGAGAACAGATAAGTCTCTGGATCAAGGAATTCCAAATACTTATGTAGATATAAAGTCTTGAAGGGAAAGGGGGACAGAACTGCCACCAGGGACTTTATTCCAAAGACATAGTACTAAGTGGGAATCAAGGAAACTTTATTTTGGAGAAATCTGAAAAATACCACCCTAGCCATGAGGTTAGGGTCAGCACAACAGGGATGAGACCCAGAACCTCCTTGGCCATGGGGTCAGGGTTAGCAGTACAGGAACGAGACTCAGTGATAGCATGTGCCTCAACATGAGGGGACGAAAATGATACTCTTTAATGCACAACTAAGTACTGTATTCTTCCCCCACAAAACCCATAATCCTGTCTTATCCTGAAAGGGAAAAAAAAATCAGACAAATACCAAGCAAAGGGAAGCATACAAAATATTCAACAATACTCCTCAAAGTTATCCAGGTCATCAAAAACAAGGAAAGTCAAAGAACGTGCCAAAGCCAGCAGAGTCTGAGGAGGCAGGGGTAGTGTGGTAGTGTCAGGGGTGGGGGGTCCTGGATCAGAAAGGACAGCGGGTGAACATGACTCTGAATAAAGCACAGATTTACTTAGTAATAACGTGTCGACACTGGTTCACCAATTATAACAAATACAGCATATTAACATAAGATTCAACAAGAGGACAAAATAGGTATGCCACATATAGAAACTCTGCTCACCTTTTTCTGTAAAACTAAAACTGTTCTAAGGAATATAGTTTCTCTCTCTCTCTCTCTCACACACACACACACACACACACTCCTTGTGCCCAATGGATACTGGGGAGCATGCTGGGTAACCTATCTTCGATAGTCACTTAATTAGTTTTTACAGGGTATATAAAAATAGATGTAATATTCAAAAGGAAATATGATTTATAATGTGCTCCATGAAAATAAGTAGATATTAAACTAAAAAAAAAAAAATGTTGCTTCCAGATGTGTCCCGTGGTCAAATAAGATTGTGAAGTATTGGCTAAATAAAGTTACATGCATTTATTTTACTGCAGGGTCTCTTAAGAGCTTTTATAATGCTAAATGTAGTTACTGAGAGGGAGAGAGGGAGGTTAAGAGTACAGCACTTCTTCAACTTGCAAGACCAGTGTTCTAAACACCCTACAGCACACAAATCTTGCAAGTGTTCCTGTTTCTTAGTAGGATACTAAGAAACACTGGTTAAGGCAACTTCCCAGACATCTTGGCAGAATGTTGAATTATGAATGAAACTCAATATGAATTAACATTTATTAAACTCCTACTATCTGCTTAGCTCTTTAAAATTAATTAAGCTACTCAGAACTGAGGTAGAGGATGGAAAACAGCAACCAGATGTTAACAAATCGTTTCAGGAGTCTAAGTGTTAGGGACTGCTGCACAAGACACAAACTAAATATAAAGCCTCTACGGTGGTCATCCCTAGAATCCCAGTTCCCCACCAGGCTGAGGCAGAAAGATAACTTGGGCCAAGATTTTTAGGCCCAGCTGGGCAACATACTGAGACCCATCTCAAATAAATACATAAATAAGATAAAAATACAGGGAAAGCAAGGGTTGTAAAACACTGCAAAAAAATGTCTGCTGAAGTTTTCATAAGCAAATACTGATTGACAAGAAAATTTCACAGACAGCTTAACTTTATAAATTTTCACAGATGAGCAAAACCTTAGCTCTATATATTCAAAATCATATTTTAGAATTTTTTTCATTTGCTATGATAAAACAACACTGACTGCTCCAATGAACCCTTCCGACATCATTCTTTTGAGAGTGAGATGAAGAATGACATTTTTTCAAAACAAATAAACACAGCATTCAGATGCCCACACTGGGTAATGGACTGACATGCGACCTGGGAAGCTTCTTCCTTGGCAGGAGGTTGGTTCAGGTTGACACCTGAGCTAAGTCTGACCAGTTGCATCATAAACACCTTTAAGGATGCTAAATGCAGCACCAGAAAGGTAACTAGGCTTCCACTCACCCAATCTCTGTCTCCTACCAATGCTGACCCTGAGGTCAGCTGCAGAGAGTGACCAGCCATCCTGGCTTGCCTGGAACTGAGGGAAGCCTCAAGACACAGGACTTTCAGTGCTAACTCTGCAGAAGTCCCTACATATGGGCTGGTTTGTCATCCTCAGCCTGTGACTGTCCAAGGCCCTAGGCCTGCCTCACAGTAGCAGAACCCATGTTTCTATTTCTGCCTAATATGTTCTCTTAAAAAGAAAACGAGGCCCCAGTATAAAAATAACATTCACTAGAAGTCAGGTAAGGCAGTCAAGATTGGCAGTGTGTCCTCCTGGATTATAACCAGGTGGTTGCCCTCCTTTTGTTTTGGGTTGGTTTTTTTGTTTGTTTTTTGGTACCAGAGATTGAACCCAGGGGCAAGGAGCCACATCCCCAGCCCTTTTACTCTGTAGTTTGAGACAGGATCTCACTGAGTTGCTGAGGCTAATCTTGAACTTGCAATCCTCTGCCTCAGCCTTTCAAGTCCCTTGGATTGCAGCTATCACCACCATGCCTAGGTACTATAGTATCCACATTCCCTGATAATCAGAGCAGAACTATTACACATAAGTGCTTCTTAACTTTTTAAGAAAATCAAGCACAGCTGTTGACACTGCGTTTCATCAGTCAGGAAAACAGTTCCCAAAGGGCTCCTGGAAGAGCTGCCCCTCCCAAATGTAGCTCTCCTGGGAAACAATGATCCAGTCTCTTCCTGCAACTTGAACCAACTCCAGGCTTCCTGTGGGACGGGTTTGTGCATGTCAACAAGCCCTGGGAAAGGCCAGGTCTGCCCTGCCGCTCAGAACCAGCATATTGACATGGCTCTTCTTTCCTTATAAAAATAGAAAAATGGGACCTATTTCTTTATTAACATGGTTCGTCTAGTGTGAGTTTTATACCTGTCTGGTTATTTCCTATTTTATCGTGTGAAATGTTGTAAAGACACTACAAAGTGTTCTTTTGATTTTTTTTAATGTTTCTTAAATCTCATTTTGAAAACTTTAAAAAAAAAAGAATAAATATGACTTTGGTGCATTTCAAATCTGATTGATGTACATAGTAGGCCCTGAATTCATTCTCCATAAAGTTTAGGGTTATGAGTCAGAAATTGATAACAAAATATCAGTTTCATTTAATGGTGAAGATGATCACCATAGATTTCATTTAAAAGAAGCAATGAAGAAGAGAAAACAGAACAAGCTGGAATCCGCCCCCCACAGCTCTTCTTCTCTGGAGCAGGCCTTGCGCCCACTCGTTACCCCAGTGGTAGGACAGGTAGTGAGTACTGGGTCCCAGTCGCTACTTCCTCTGAACTTCTCAAGCACCGTGGCTTGCTTAGTGCTCATTTTGCTCTGCCTCATACCCTGTGGCATACTCATCCCTCCTGTTCTCCCAACATTCTTCCTGGGTGGGGCCGTGTATTTACCTCGCACCTTCACATGGTGAGACTTCAGGCTGCACAGGGTCTTGGTCACTTAGACGTGTGTTCTCAAACTTCTCTTCAGTACAGGATCTTGCCCCAGCCCAACATCTTGCTTAGAGCAGGGTTGCCCCTGCATCCAGCGGCTCCTTCCACATTCTGCCTGGGGCCTGGGCAGCCCCTTCCACTGTCTTCTCTAAATTCTCTTGGGCTCGATGTCACTGTGCTTTCCCTACAGCATTTCCCAACTGTCCCATTGAAATTTTAAACAAAATTTTTAAAAATATGTTGAAGAAGCACAGTTCTGAGGCTGGACACTGACTGGGCTTAGCTGCTGCTCACGCCCCTGAGATCCTGGCACGGGGCCTTGGAACACACTTTAAGACCAATGATTTCAACTAATTCACTTATTTCAGAGATGAAGAAACTTCAAAGGCTAAATGACTCAGCAGAAATCACACATGTAGAACATGTAGACTGTGGCAGACCTGCAACAAACCCTGGGAGTCCCGAGGTCGTGCTAGGACACAATGGCTGACACCTTCTGATCCATGGCCCACCCCAGCCGTCCTGCGACCCTCAGCAATCAAATAATATCTGCTAAGTGGAAATGTGGTGAGGAGGAGAACCAGTGCCTCTTCCCATCTCGTGAATTAGTCTAGTGTGACCAACTTAATCAACTTGTTTCCTTTTAAAATGAAGTAAACATGAATCATGTTTTGATGACAGGCTGTGGGTGGGATCTAGTTTTACACAAAATGGCCTAGCGCTTTGTTCTTTAATTGTCCAGAAAAATTTTAAAAAGAGAAAATCAGATAAACTTTGCATTTCATAATTCAGCAAGGTTCGTCCTAAAGCAGATGCAAAGCTATTCTGGCCACGGGGCTTTCGGGAATTGCAACCTGCAACTAGAAGATGCCGAAACACACAGGTGTGAATAGTGTCTGAGGTCCATGCGGCCCCAGACATGCTGAGCTGGGAGGGTGTTTCAGCACCGAGGGTTCTGGGCACAGCTGCAGGCCTTCTCTCTGTTTATGGGGCGGTCCAGGATTAACTCATGTGAGCTGGCCAACTTCAGGTGTCACGCAGCCCTGGCTGATGGGAAACACATGTCTACAGAGGTGGAAAGAAAACCCAGCCACAGTCCAGCCTTGACTCAGTCACGGCACAGTGAAGGGAATAGAGGGCTACAGACGCGCCTCCACCTTCCTGATGTCTCTCTCAGCTCCTGCCAACAATGGGCCGCTTGTTTCTCTTATTTCCCAGAAACAGTCTTAGCTGTCCAACAAGGTCAGCAAAAAAAGCAGCTTTTCACTTCAGGGTGGATTTGGTTCCAAAAATCTGCAAAGTATTAGACCAAGAAGTTCCTCTATTCCAACTTCACACTGAAACCTTTATTCCAATTCTGAGTGAGAATAACTATAGGGAAGCTTCTCAGACGACTCAGCTGATAGGCACAGAGCTCAGCCGTGATGTACGCGGACCACACTTTCCCAGCTTGCTTGTTTCAAGCCATGAAACCACTTCCAGGAGCTCAAGGTCGAGCAGATGGACCAGGCCCTCCAGTTTCAGCCTTGTAAGCCAACCTGCATTAACTTCACAGGAAACCTTGAATATTGAGCACCAAGAAATGATTTTCCTACTTGCTCTCCTGTCCAGCCCATACAAACAGTAATCCAGTCCACAAACCTTGTGCAAGAAAGTGGACATCTGTGCTCTACTATGTGGGAGGACCAAGATGCCTGTAACACTGGTTTTCACACTTTCCTAGTAAATATGTTACCCTGAATGTTGTTTATTGACACGAAGAGGATTTAGACGTCAGTTCTCATCATTATAATATATCCAGAAAAATGCAGAAAAGAAATCCTGAATCTTCCTGGTATGTTGATTTGGATCCTTTTGCTGTAAAGAAATAATCTTTCTTCTGCTAAGGCAGCACCAGAATGTGTTACCCAGATTCCATCTGATTTAAGGGATAGCGAAAGATCTGTCAAAAGTGGCCTGTGGCAGGAAGCACATCCGCAGAGCTAGTGAATTTAGCAAACAAGGACCTATCTTAGGAAAAGTGGAAACTGGGAGATTTTACTTTGCCACTTCACAAAGTTATCCTTGTAATTCTGAATTTAATTCCACAGCTGGGCATTAGAAATATAACCAAAACTGTTTTATTATCTTCAGACAATAGGTATACTTTTATCCCGACAGGAAATGGAAACTCTGATTCATGCATTTATTTTCATTCGTCAGGAGAGAATTTATGGTCACTTTTTTTTTTTTTTTTTTAGTTAGCTTTGCTGAATGATTTTAAAACTGCTCCAGGTGCAAAGCATGGAGACCCAAGCTAAACAGCAGAAAATGAGCCGTGACCACGAGGAGCACAGAGGAGTCACCAGTGAGAACCGCTGGCTTTTAGTGTTTCCTTTTTATAATATGCCATTTTGGTAAAAATCTTTATTATTTAAAGAGGTCACACAATAAACACTAAGAATCCAAGAGACAGTCAAAGGACTCCAACAATTTATGAAAGAACTTGCAATTTCTAATAAACAATATTATCAGTTTCCCATGGAATCACAGAAATGCCAATTAAGAAAGAGCCATTTTCCAGCAATCAAATGAACAAAGGTGACAATGTGACATGCTTGGCACTGGGCTAGCAGAGCAGTAAGACAGGTTAACCAGAGAGCAAGGTCAGCAAACCAGGAAATGTCACAGGCCAGATTTCAGGAATTTGTGTGTGCATGTATTTCATTGAAGACTACATCCCTAGATCTTACAGGGTTTCTAGTAAACTCCCAAAGTTAATCATCCTTCGAAGGAAAAAGTATCAGAATGTTAACAGGTGGTGTTTGCACAGCAGGATTACTCTGGTTTGGTTTTGGGTTTTTGTTTTTTTTTTTTTTTCTGTGTGTCCTATGGTTCACTTAATATTCACCCTCAATGATCTGAGGTACAGAGTTAGTGATGGACAGAGAGCAAGGTCCCTATCCCTTGAAGATCACAGTCTAGTTAAAAAAACAAAAAGAGATGTGCAATAGCATATAATTTAAGCAACAGGTTTGTAAGAAACAAGCATGGAGTTAAGTTCCATAGCAAGGGTGGGGAGGCCTCTCTGCAGGGGTCACACGGATCTAATACATCTGAATGACATGTGGAAATCCGCCTAGGGGAAATCTTAGGATGAGAAACTGTTAAGTGCCAAGGGCAGCCCCCGTGGTGGGGAAGCAGAGGCAAGGGCAGGGTGATTCCCTGGGCTTCGCGGGCTGTGGCGGGCATGTGACTGCCTCCCCTCCAGAGAGTCAGAAGTCGCTGTCCAGCTCACTGCTTGGACTGCACAGAAAACTGCTGGACCATTTCACACAAAAAAATACAGTAAAATAAAAGTTTCTGAAAAAATAAAAATATGGAGAAGTTCTGGAGTGCCCTGGGGAGCCCAGAATTTCTCCATATTTCTATTAGGAATTCCAAATGACATTTCCTGGTTTGCTGACCCTGTTCTCTGGTTAACCTGTCAACAGCAGGAAGGATAAGAGATGCTCCTAGGATCCACGTCTCCCTCTATGGTCTCTGGGCCTGTGCATTACTTCAGGATCATGTTTAAGAGAACAGGAAAAAAGGTCGGGCAGGGTTGGGGTGGTGGCATGGAGAAACCAAAGCAGCACAGCCCTTCAACCCTGAACAGAAGGCCTGATCCTGAGCAAAACACACCAAAGCCCACAACTCAAGATTTTATTTGGAAGGATATGCCAAAGGGTTCTGTCCTTGAAAACAAAAGCCCCATGAAACACACAACCAGAGACCATGGCTCTGGATTTTCCAGATTTTACCCTTGCCTACCCTGGGTTGGATGTGTGGTGTATACACCTTTGTGCTTATGGGCTGGTCCGGTGAGGGTGATAGAAAAGCTCCCTAAAACAACTAGTATCACAGATGGGATTTTTTTTAGGACATTGACTTACAGAATTAGAGCTTAGGTCTTTACACCTGGAAAAACCCGACACAATACAAGCCTTTGCCTGGTGACTGACAGACTATACCTCTGTCCCTGTCCACGAGGGCCCCCAGGAGTCTCTGAGCCACTCTGCAGTTACTTCCAGAATCTCAAGGCCCCATGGTTTGCATTTTGCTCCCTGGATTTGTAGTTCTCTCAGCCCAGTGTCTCTTTACCCTAACTTAATTATTCTGTTTTTTTTTTATTATTATTATTATTATATGCTGTATATAAGGAAAGATCAGGGAATAAATGAATAAAAGTGTCAACATTTCACTTTAAAACTACCTACATGTATAGCTACATAAATACCTTGTCAACAGTGACATCCTCCAGGCATTCCAAAGGGAAGGACTTACATGACCTTGGGCTACATCTTTGGGAGACCTAGTAGACCAAAAAGCCTACTCATCTTATTATCTTTACTGAACATGTTCATTAAACATGTCACCTGACACAAGCAAACTGCACCCCCTTCCGTAACCCAGTGATCCTGTTAACATCTCCAGTACTGGAACAAATCAGTACTGTGTGCTTCCTGCTATGGCATGAAAAGAATACAATGTCTAACCTATGTCTGAGCATGAGAAAATGTCTGACAAATCCAAATAAAAAACAGTCCACAGCCAGGCACAGTGGTTTATACCTGTAATCCCAGGGACAGGAGAGTCAAAAAGGAGAGGCCAGCCTCAGCAATTTAGCAAGACCCTCAGCAACAAAGCAAGGCCTTGTCTCAAAATAAAAAATAAAGAAGTCTGGAGATGTGGCTAAGTGGTAAAGGGTCCCTGGGTTCAATCCCCAGCTCCAGAAAAAAAATTTCAAAAACATTTTTTAAATAGTCTACAAAACAACAGATCTTTGATCCTCTAAAATGTTAAAGTGCAGAAACAAAGGGCTGAGGAATTACTACAGGTTAAGATCAATTAAGGAAAAGGGGGGGGGGGCTCAGTGATAAGAGTGTTTGAGTTTGATCCCCCGCACCAAGAAAAAGAAGGAAAGAAAGAAAATTTAGAAGATAAGACAACTAAATGCAATGCATGATCTTCAATTAGATTCTGGGCCAGAAACAAAAACAGCCATAAAGGGCATTATCAGGGAATTGAAGACATTTCAAATATGGACTGTGCCTTAGATAATAGCACTGTAACAATACTAAATTTCCTGATTTTTATATCTGCATCGTGCTTATATAAGAGCATGTCCCTTTAGAAAACACAGCTTGACATGTGTAAGGGTAAAGTAGTGTGATGTCTACAACTTCATCTTATGTAGTTCAGGAAAAAAAGTGTACTCAGAGAGCAGGAGGGGGAGAGAGGGGGAGAGAAAGACCAGGGAGGGGGAGGGGGGACACAGAGAGAGAGGGAGAGAGAAATAACCGTGTCTTTCTTTGCAAGCATATTATGAACAATGAAGGTAGATCTGGGCAAAGGACAGACTGGAATTCTATACATCTTTTTGAAACTTTTCTGAAGTTTAAGATTATTTCAAAATAAAATGTGACATACTTAAAAACAAGTGAGTTTTATGTGGCACAGACTCCAAACCCCCTGGAGATGGAAAATTCTTTCGAAGGTCCAGAGAAATGGTGTTGTCTGCAGGCCACTGTCCTGCAGCATTATTGATCTTTGAGGAGACACTTCCCTCCTTCCTTCCTTCCTTCCTTTATTCTCTTTATTTCTTTCACTTTCTTTCTATCTCTGCAAATATTTAAATCTTGGCAAAATTCAAAACGCACAACTCGCTCCTTCACTGGTGTCTGAGAAACATAATACTGAGAAGGGCAGGGAAGACGATGATGTGGACAGCCATGCATGCCTGCCAGAAGCCAGCTGCCTTCCAGTGCCCCAGGAGCGGCTCAGTGGAAGCACATGCACACACATGCTGATACACAAGGCCCGTGGGAAGCAGGGCTGCTTAAAAATATGCTTTCATGGCAATTTTAAACCATTTTTTTAAAAAAAGAAAGCATCACCCCAAACAAATCACCTCCCAACACACAATGGATCTTCAAATTTGTACTTCAAATTTGTTCTTTTTAAGGAATATCTATATTTTACTCACAAATGAAAAGCCCAAAGAAACTGGAAAATGAAAAAATTAAAGGTAGACACAAAAAATGAATCAAAATATGTATTACAACATTATTTAAATAGATTAAAAAAGTAGAATCAACCTATGTCTCTCAACTGAAATAGTTAAATAAATTATTGCACTGGTTTTGCAATTGGTTAAATAAATTACACAAGGAACACTGCAGCCATTAACATGAAATAAAGATTTGTAAACAAAGGAACATGTCTAAGTTCATTCATAACATTAAAAAAATTAAGACAATTAGAACCTAGCTTATATCTATCTATCCAAATTGTAAGGACTAAAAAGTTTGATAATGACTTTACTGACCAATATATGGGAAAGAAGTACTTTATTGGTAGGAGTGTGACTGGTATAACCTTTTAGGAAAAAAATGGAGTAACACGGTTAAACTTTAAATGCATATACTCTCAAGAATTCTACTTTGACAAAATTATACTAGACACAAACAGCCTATGGCACAAGAACCTTAGTGCAAGCATTGTTCAATAATAGGGTACAATGGGGAGGGGACTAAATATTTAGCACCAGGGACTGCTTAAAGTATATGGTACACCAACAGAGTAGAATTATTATATAAGCTGAAAAAGATGAATAAATCAGTAAGTACTGATTTAGAAAGCTCTCTATGTATGTTAGGTTTGAAAAAGACATCTCTATCCATGTGTGCATGCATATATAGAACAGCTCCAGCAGTCAGGAAGCTGCTGGCAGTGCTGTCGGTCAGAGGAACGAAGGGCTGGGGGTCCTGGGGGCCAAGGGACAGACCATTCGTGAATACCCTTTGGAACTATTTGAATGTTTTTGCCATACGCTTAAGTTACTAAAAAGCAGCTCATAAAAAAATATTACTAAAAAATATTCACTAATATGGAAAGAAGCTCATGATACAATAAATTTAAAAGGTAGGCCACAGATGGGAGTTGAGGCACATGCCTATAATCCCAGCCACCAGGGAGGCAGGAAGACTCAAGTTTGAGGCAGCCTCTGCAACTCTGCAAGACTCTGTCTCAAAAAATAAGAAGGCCTGGGTAGTAGAGCATTCCTGGGTTCAATTCCCAGTACCAGTAAATAAATAAATGTGTGTGTGTGTATGTGTGCCCCAGCATAGGCACACACACACACACACACACACACACACACACACACAATGAATGTAGAGAATTTCCCAGCTTTTTTTGTTTAGGTCTATATTGAAAAAAAGTCAAATATATAAGAAAATGCTAGTATAATCTTGAATGGTAAAATTACAGTAAAATTTTTCTTTTCTTTTTTGGCTGAATAACATTATTCATAATGACCTAATAGCAATTACATGACATGAAGAAAAAAATAGCATTCTTGAATCTTGTTGCCTTGAATACACTTGGGGTCTTTTTTTTCCCCCCTGCCCATTTTTGTTTGTTTGTGTTTCTTTTAACCAGGGAGAGGTATGTTCTTCCTCTTTTTAGCATTTAAGGAGAAAAGACTTCTGTTCTCTTGCCCTCTCACACGGTATCATTGGCTGCCTTCATCACAGAGGAGTATTCCAGTAAAGCAGAGAACAGCTGTCCCTGACCACCAGCAACTGCAAAACACCCAGGGAATAAATTTAGACTTCCAGAAAGAAAGAAAAAATCAATCAGCTGATACCTGGCTGGGGGTGATGATTACCAGGGGCTTCTCAGCAGAGATCAAAGAGAATGTCAGAGTGTCACTCAGCACTTACCAATCTGGGACAAGGGGCTGGATGGCAAGCCATCCTGAACCCCAAGACCTCTAACCACGTAGGTCCCGCAGAGCAGGGATGCTCCTGGGGCCAATTGCTGGAGCCAGCCAGCAGGTAGAACTGAACCATCAATTTACTTTTTGAATTCCCAGCAGAGATCCATAGCATGAACAGTGATGAGATTACACTTCATTAAAGAGACAGAAATAAATTAAGGTGGTGCAACAAAGAAAGGGCTGAATCAGAGCTCAACCTGACTAATTCCCAGAGGCTGTGCTCCTCTCCAGGGACAGGCTGTAGCAACCTGGCTCAGGCCCACAGCAGCACACAGAGCCGAAGGCAGGCTCACATGTTGACCCAGGGAATTGCAAGCATACTGCTCAGTAATCTAATCCTGAGCAGTAACTTGTTCCGTTGCTTTTTGAAGCTTACTGGGTATGATGAGGGTCAGAACTCTCTGGAAAGAGGCTTCAGCATTCACTCACCCAAAGCTCGTATGCACACTGCAGTAAGTGCCAAGATGACGAAGCCAATGCCATGAACGCATGAGGGCTTCAGACACAGTCCTTCCAAATATGGGAGAGTAGACTCCAGGGTCCCTGCAGCAGTGTCAGAACTGTGTGTCTGAGTGTGTTTCCTGCTTTCATCGCAATGGCCTTCTCCAGTCACAGGGCTACAATACACAATCCTCCTGAGGGTCCTGTACCTGGCTGATGCTCTGGATCTTCAGGGCTCTTGAAAACAGGACCTTCTCAGACCCCACCCCATACCCTCCATGCAGAGTTCCCAGTGGTGACCCCGGTGCTACCTCTCCCAGCAGCAGCCTGGGGTTGATATTTGGGGAGTAACAGGCACCAGATTCTAGAGATGCATGTCTAACACATGCGCCAAGGAATGCAACTAGTAGAATCCAATTGGACCACACTAGGAGAAACCAGAGTAGAGACCAGTGAGCAACTGGCCCTAGGCAGACTCAGTCCACTGCAGAGGCCTGAGCACTCCTGGTCTTACCTGGACTCTGCTCAGGGCCTGGAGCTCCTTCCCAACACCCTATTCTCCTCTCACCATGGGAAGCTCAAGGTAACAAGTGGGTCTCCTTTATTTTATTTTATATTATTTTTGTCTTTTTGGTTAATGTAAAATAACCACATTGCAAAGAAAACAGGAGAAATTGCCCATAAGTCAAAGGCCTAAATTTAATCACTACTAACATTTAAAAATACATAACCGAGCCGCTTAATAAGTTTATTTTACAACGTGGTACGCCTGTGCTGCATGAGGCACTCCCTGTCCTCAAGAAGCTTCGTGTGTGGGAAAGGAGGCTCTAAGCAACCTTTGATAAAAATCAAAATTATCATCACAGCATAAACCATCCTGCCCGCTGGACGAGACTGGACTGCTGTAAGGAAGAGCTTGCTGCGCGTCCGGCTGTGATCCTTATACTGCTGGTTTCTGCTGTACTTATTTTCATACTGTAGGCATGTATTTAGCTACTGGCTACCATCAGTGACACATCTCTGTATACACAACACCCCAAGTGTTCATCTAGCATACTGAGGGAATTTTATCTTGGAGAATATTTTGAATATTGCTATAGCAAACATCTCATGGGTCTTGATACTGCTTGTGGAAGAGGAGATATTCTACCTAAATTTTGCATTAAGAAAATTTATGTCTTCATCATCTAATGTTAATATATTAAAAGAAAACTGATCTAGATAAAGTTATCCTACATTAAGATAACTGTAATATACTCGGGAAAAAACAAGGTTTATTTCTTTATTAAATATCATATCCCACTTTATCACACATAAGAAAAGCCTAAAACAACCTGGGGTGCTACTCAGTGGAGAGCCTTTGCCCGGCACGTTCAAAGCCCCAGGTTCTAGCTCCAGCACCACAGTAGATCATCAAATGAATAGAAAGTTGAAGAATCTTTTAAAGCCCCAACTCACATAATTCCCTATCTTTCTTTCTCCTTCTCTCCTGCTTTTTTAAAATTTTTTTTTAGTTATAGGTGAACACAGTATCTTTATTTTATTTATTTATTTTTTATGCAGTGCTAAGGATCGAATCCAGTGCCTCTAACATGCTGGGCAAGCGCTCTGCCACTGAGCCACAGCCACAGCCCCCTTTCCTGCTCTTTTTTAAATTTTGAGACAGTGTCTTGCTAAATTGCCCAGGCTGGCCTTGAACTTGTGATCCTCCTGCCTCAGCTTCCCGAGTTGTGGGATTTCAGGTGTGTGCCACCATGCTCAGCCATTTCACATACGTTTTAAAAGTCTTAAAAGAAAGGTTTCTGGAAACCCCAAAGAAAAGTAGTCTTCAATGTGGAACTGAGTGAATTTTGACAACAGACAATAGTCCCCAAATCTATTTAAGAAAAAAAAAATAATGATTTTTCTATAGTGTTTAGAAAACTCTTTCTTCTTTTCCAATCAAGGGAAACCCCAATCAAGGAAAACCCTGTAAGAACAGGAACCTTTCCCTTCTTCCTGTGCCCACCAGCTCTCCACCCCCCGTAAACACACTTTCCACCACAGCAGTTCTACCAGCATTCCCCACCTCCACCCTCCTGGTAAAATGTTTAGGGTAATGCTGCATAAACCACAGAGTTCAAAAAAATGATGAGAACATCCAATCCAGAAGAATTACAGCAGCCAGATATGTCTGCCATGATCCACCATGTAAATGTGATCAGAAAGAATATTCCCTTCCGTCTGCTGCCTCCACATAATTAAGGCAACCATAAACATCACACATCATCTTTTACCAGTTTTGATACCAGAGATTTTCAAAATATATAAATGACAAAATTTGTCATTTATATTTTTTCAATTATGTACCAAGAATCTCTGGTCAGACACGGTTGTATGCCTGTAATCCCAGACCTGGGAGGCTGACAGGCAGGAGGATCACAAGTTCAAGGCCAGTCCCAAGACACTCTCAAAACAAAAAATTAAAAAGGACTGGTGACATAGCTCAGTGGTACAATCACAGTAGCACACACACAAAAATCTCCGTGAGGGACTGGTTATAGAAGAAAGAACAAAACAGAGAAAAATCTGTGCCCTCAAGACTTAGGTTGTAGAATCAAACAAGTGCATTGCAAAAGGAAGAACAATGTTGTAATGGGCAAAATCATCTTTGGGATTAAAGTGGTGACAAGTTCTATTCTAGGTAAATCATTTACTAAACTTTGCCTATCTCAAGTACATTTTGATTACTACCTTGAAACCACTCCTCTGACTTCTTGTTTTCTTTTGGAGTTTCTGTGACACTCAAAAAAGAAGTTAGTAATAAAGTTTAAACTGAAAAAAAAATATATCTCTACTCTCAAACTTTTGGAGGAGGAACAGGCAGGGATTGAACCCAGGGGCGCTTAACCACTGAGCCACATCCCCAGCCCTTTTTGTTTTTTATTTTGATACAGGGGTCTCGATAAATTACCTATGGCCTTGCTAAGTTGCTTAGGGCCTTGCTAAGTTGCTTAGGGCCTCGCTAAGTTGCTGAGTCTAGCTTTGAACTTGTGATCCTCCTACCTCAGCCTCCTGAACCACTGGATTACAGGCATACATCACTGTGCACGGCCCAAAATTTTTTGTTTAATGTATGTTTTGGTTCTAGAAAAATGGACATAAGAGTTCAGTGAATCCCAAGCCTGTAAATTAGATCCTGAGGGGACAGTTTTAGAACAGGACCCTTAATGGTGAGCACAGAGTGGATTCAGTTTGCCAATAAGCAAAATTTTCTAATGTAGCTCTTGAGAAGTGTTAGGCCGTGATGTTGATTTGTTTCTCTAAGCAAAAGTGAATGTGGGACTTACAACAAAGTCATCACCATATAGTCCTGAAGTCGTCAAACATCACATGTGTTAAATGAATTTAGTATTTGTTATTAGAAATAAAAGAAATAATAAAAGGGAAACAAGATCCCTAGTCTGACTTTGAACTTTAAGGATCCTTCTCTACCTGCTTCAGGCAACACCAGGCTGTGGAATCCCTTAGTTATTTTATTTGCTTTTGATAAAATGTTTTTAAGGGCCTTTGTGCACTTTGTAGAAGGCAGAATGAGTCAATTTAGCAGGCTGAGCACAGACAAGATTTTCCATCTTGTCTTGAAAAGCATGCCCTAGGGGGGAAAAAAATGGTACATGTGTTTATAATCTGAGTACAGATGGAGACTTAGACCTGGATGGCTTGGGCTCTGGGCTGGTGGATGGCACAACTTCAAAGGATGTGTGTGTGTGTGTGTGTGTGTGTGTGTGTGATTTTTTTTTTTTTAATTCCTGCAGTATTGAGAATCCTGGCTGCACTTCACCAAGTTTCTGGAGTGGCCAGGGCTGGCAGTCTGGAGAAGTTGTTATGTGGTCTTTTATTTTTCCCGGACTGTCTGGAGGTCACTGGCAACCCAGGTTGGCGCCTCAGGCCAACCATAAGTTCTGTTAATGTGCGACCAAAGCCCAAGCAGTAAGCTTTATGACCGCCAGGATTATCACCAAAAAGGCCAAAAAACTGCATGTCATGTTCCCTTGGTAAAAACACTTTAGAATACGGGGCATTTTATGTTGCTCTGTGATTTTGGTATCTGCATGCTGACACATGTCTCACTTGCAGCAGGGGATACCTCTTCCCTCAGAACTTAAAAGCTGGACGGCCTCTCTGATTCTTGCCCCTGGGTCTGACAGGGATGTGATGGTCACCAGCTTGCTTTCCTTCATCTCACAACTGCTGTCTGAGGTTAAAGATTACTTTCCATTGCAGCACCAACTAGTATCACAATTTGTAAGCAAAAGTACCCAAACAGTAAAATTGACGTTGCCGCGGCTGGGTCTTCCTGAGGGAGCAGCAGCCCCACTGCCTTCTAACTGAGCACCGCAGAGGCTCTCCCTTAGAACACAGGGGAGTCTGCCACTAGCTCACAGGAAGGGTTGCAAGAACACATCTCTGGGCACTTGCTATAGGCCAGGCCAGGAACCTCCCTACTGCTATCAACTTTATCAGGTAGGTACCACTGTCATTACTTTATAGACAAGGAAAATGAGCCTCAGATCAGGTAGATAACAAATCCAAGTAATAAGTATCTAACCCAAGAGAAACTGAGTTCTGACTCCAAGTGCTTATGAAGGAGACTCCACTAATGAAGGTGACCCCTGCCCTCCACCCAACCCCCAGGTCCCTACACACCCTAATAAAGGACCAAGTTCAGGAGTGGGCTCCACTTTCCCCAGGCCCTTGATCCACAGGTCATAACAGGGTAGACAGTCCTTTCTCTTCCCCTCATTTCATTTTTTTTCTTCCTTTAAAAATTAATAGGGATATTAATAGTAATAACAGTAATAGTAATTAATAGTAATCAATAGTAATTAAGGTAAAGAGCCTACTTGAAATTCTTTCTGGTTTGTGTTCTGGATAAAAAGAGTCACCTTTCACACTTGCACATACACAGAATTCTGCCCTTTTGCTGTGTCACTTACTTAAAAGTAAGCACTCTGGACGCACTAGCTCCACAGGGACTCCCAAATGTGACCTCTCTTCTGTACAGTCTGAAGTCCCCCAAGGTCTTTCTGTCTTTCATTCCTAGGCAACATCTGGGGATTCAGACTTAAAGGTCACTGGTCTACTCAGACAAAATCAAACTTTACAGTTACCCGATTCAGCAAGCAGAAAAACTAACATTTCAGTTAGAAACCACACCAAGCTGAAGTGACTATGTGAAAAAAAGTGGGGAAAAAACTACTACTACTACTACTACTACTATTATTATTATCCCCTTTAGAGCCTATTTTATTTTCACCTGGATATCTGAAAGTTCAGTGAATCCAACCACATAGCAAATCTGCCAGTCTATTCTTACAAAATCCTAGGACAGAAGACACACTGGATTTATAGTCCACCCTTCAGGGACACGAGGAAAGCCCTTAGGAAGATGCCCAGTATATGGAGCTTCTTGGGGGAGGGAAAGTTGACTCGCCAGAGGGCGCTATCCTCACTGAAAGTAACCAGAGTGTTCCTCAGAGTGCTTTGCAGTCTCACCAGCCTAAAATAAATATTTTTCTTGAAAGCCTTTATAATGAACAACAAAATTCTCTGAAAATATGCATGCCATGATTAACTCAAACATACAATAAAGCTATTCTGTCCACAAAGAGTGATGATAATAAGAATAAACACCTCATTTAGCCACATGTGGTGACGCAAGCTTGCCATCCCAGCTACTTGGGAAGCTGAGGCAGGAGGATCACAAGTTTGATGATAACCTAGGCAACTTAGTGAGACCCTGCCTAAAAATAAAAACTGGAAAGAAGTGGGCTGTGGCCCAGTGGTAAAGATGCACCCTTGGGTTCCATCCCCAGTACCACAAAACAAACACAAAATGTACTTATTTTAGCTTTTTATGTGTCACATACAATTCTAAGCATTTTACAGATATAAACTCATAATTTCCTTACATATTAATAATCCTCACTCTACATATGGGAAGACTGAGGTACGACTCTGTGACCTCAAAGGGTCATAGGCTGGTGACCAGCAGAGCCAAGACACATTTTTGGACAGTCTGACTCTTATCTCCATATCCCCAACCTACGGAAAAATGAGGGGTCTAGCAGAGGTGGTGGCCACACCTGTGATCCCAGCAACTCAGGAGGCTGAGACAGGAGGACTCCAAGTTCAAGACCTACCTCAGTACCTTAGTAAGGCCCTAAGCAACGAAGTGGGATCCTGTCTCAGGAAAAGCATTAAAAAGGGGCTGGGATGTGGCTCAGTGGCAAATTGCCCCTGTGTTAAATTCTTAGTACTCCCCCCCCCAAAAAAATGAGAGGCTTCAATAAAAAGAGATTTATTTATAATATATATGTTGCAAATTATATCACAGCTCTAGAAATAATAAAGTTAGCTATAAAAAAGGTACTAATTCTGTCACCTGAGAGCAATTCTATTAACTTTACTTTGACATCATTTTCATATATATGTCATTATGGAGACATTAAAAGGGACATATCACTTAAGTTCACTTACATTCCATTGAAAAGTATCAAAGTTCTAAATTAAAGAATAAGGAGGAGGAAAAGGATCTGATTTTTTTTCCGATGCTGGGGCTTGAGCCCAGAGTGCTCTACCTTGGAGCTACAACCAAGTCTGTTCATTTTTCACTTTTTAAATTTTGAAATAGGGTCTCACTAAGCTGTCCAGGATGGATTCGCACTTGGGATCCTCCTGCCTCAGCCTCTTGAGCAGCAGGGATTATAGGCATGTGCTATCACACCTGGCCTGATCTTGTCATTTTTAAAGAATGATAATAGTGAGTATGAATCACAGGCAGAGCTTTTAACTTGGAACGCAGTGTCCTGACTAAATCATTTGCTATTGGGATGACATTGTGACTCTAACTCTTCTCCTGGTCTTTGGAACCTGCTTGATATTCCTGGTTATGTTTCCCTCGTTGGAACACATCTGTGACTCTCCACAGACTAACTCTATAAATGGGCAATGTTATACTCCAATGTCGTTGGGAAAACCCAAGACTGCATGTTGTAAGAAACTTATTGCCCTAATTTCTTAGAAATCTGTAAAGTAAGGTATTTCACTCAGCCGCAGGTAAATATGTTTCAGAATGTTCAGATACAACTTCTTTAGGGACACTTCACTAGTTTGCCTATGGGTCTTTTGTTGGTGGTGTTTTTTATGTGTTTTGCAGTATAGGGATTGAGCCCAGAGACACTCTACCACAGAGCTGCATCCCTAGACTTTTTCATTTTTATTTTAAGATGGTCTCTGGTAAGTTGCCCAGGCTGGCCTCAAATTTGTGATCCTCCTGCCTCAGCCTCCCAAGTCTCTGGAACTGACCATAAGCATATGCAACTACATCCAGTTTATCATACAGTTTTTAAGATTAAGGTGAGTGCATGGAGCAGAGTATGACCAAGCATAATGATTACTGGTAACCTAAGTGTGCATTAGATCAGAGCTAGTCAAGGACATTAATTGCAGCATATCCATATGTTGGACTATGAGGCAATTTTTAACAAGAAGGAGGCAGCCCTAAATGTATGAGTCTAGAAGTGGAAAGACAAAACACAGTACAGAACATGAGACACCAGCTCAATGTGATCACGTAAACAGCACCGTGTGAACACACACAGAAACAGCGCATGGTGAGGAAGTGGTGGGCAGAGGTGACAGGGACTGCAGGGAGACCTACTTTTTGAACACTTCTTTGAAGTGTTGGAATGTCTTTTATCATGCCCATGAGATATTTTTTTCAATTATAAGAGATTATAAAGTAAGACCTAGGACAGGGAATGCACTGCAGTGCTAGAGCACACACAAGCCCAGTTCAAACCCCAGCACTAGAGAAAGATATCAAAACTTTAATAATCAATTTTTAGAATATTTAATGAAAGCTGAAGACTGATGGAATTAGGAAACTCATTTACTTGGGGTGTGATTGATAGATAGATAGATATTTTACAGGGGATTGAATCCAGGGGCGCTTTACCACAAAGCTACACCCTTGGCTGTTTTAGTTTTTATTCTGAGACAGGGTCCCGCTAAATTGCTGAGACTAGCTTTGAATGGGTGACCCTCCTGCTTCAGCCCCCGCCCCAGTCGCTGGGATTGCAGGTGTGGCTACTGCTCACAGCACGGGGGGTGTATTTGTGACACTGGCATATGCGCCTACATGAGCACATACATATTTGGGACAAATAAGTCATGGGAAGCTTATCTCCATATCCCCAACCTCAGAAAAATGAGAGGTCTAGCAGAGGTGGCTCTTCCCCTGCTCACAGAACTGGGCCACTTTCCTTGATCTGCCCTTTACATAAGGCACATGGAGAGGGGAGTCCAAGGCCTCTGCTCTTGGACACAAGCACACCTGCACACTTTAGCACAAAGGTGCAGACTTCCTGGACGAGAGTGCGTCCATTTGAGTTCACATGCACTGGCTGAGCATCTCGAGAAAAAGGGGTCTGGGGATAACGCTGCCGTTTTCATCCAATTCATTCCTGAAAATCCAGCAGGAGGTACTCTTCACCCCTACATTAACTACTCCAGGGATAAAGCAGTATCTGAGTATTTAATCTTAAATGGAAATGTCTAAGAACATTTTTTACAAAACCAATCTAAGGGCCCTTTTTTATTGTCAAGCCCTGGGAGGAAGGGAGGGAAAATTGACCCAAAACCTTGGCTACTTCTGCCCGCCAGAGCACTCCTCAGACCTAGTGTCCAGTGCACAGGATCTAAAGAGCAGAGACCATTCCCTTATAGAGGCTAAAGGTCACACACCCAAACACTGTGGTTGACGTGACAGGTGAGCCTCCCTGCGAGGCACATGAGGTGATGGGTAACTGCACCAGTAGGGAGCAGGGTTCCGCCCTCAGCTCTGTAGTCTGAAGGCTGTATGACAGGGGGTCCTCTTGTCCACACAGGGGCATTCTGTTACCTCTTGGAGGCTATGCTGAGACCTGACCAGGTAAGGCCTGGGAGGGCCCACCTGTGTCCCTGATCCCAGTTCACAGGAAGGGACACTGCCTTAGTCTAAATAGAAACAGGACCCAACGGGGACACTCTAGTGGCACTCTAGTGCAAACTTAAGGCAGAGTCACGACCTATGTGGCCAAGAGGCCAAACAAAGGAGGGACGGGCAGCAGGAAAGGGCAGCAAGGAGGGAAGAGAGAGACAAAGCACAAAGAGGCCTGGAGCCAGCAGAGCCCCCTCGGCAGGAGTCGGAGCTGGGGCTTACCCAGGTTTGGCTGGGATGCGGCCATGGAACTCTGAGGCACTGGTGTGGAAGTGACGGCAGGGCGGAGGCTCATATGATTCAGGGGCTGACTCATCGCCTTCCTGGGGTCTTGCCAGGTGGTGATTTTTTCTGTGTGACTAAAAGAAGGAAAACAATTAGCTACTTTTAAATTGTCAGCATCAGTAATAGCAAAACAATTAGGCGGCGCTGGTCCTTCCCTCGGAGCTGCCTGCGAGTATCTACCAGTTGTGGTGGGTTTCAACCAAGAACACACTGTCCTCTGAGCCTCTGTCCCAGGGGGCCACAGTGGGGCCTGCAGATGCTTAACACAAGCTCTATTGGGCCCAGGAGCCCTCATCTACCCATGGTCCATGACACTCGACACCATGGCGAGCTCATCTCCAGGAGCGGGACCCATGCTCTCCTTCCCCAGCCCCCTGAGCCCCCAAACTCTCCCAGCTCATGGACCTGACATGAGGGGCTTCCTCACACAGCACCCCTGAGCTCACCAAGACAAAGCAGCCTGGCTTCAGCCAATCGCCAGGTGACACTATGAGGCCCAGGACAGAGCAACAGGAAATGAATGCAGGGAGGCGGGCGAGTAGAGAGTTGGGTTTGAAGCATGCTAGTTTCTTTCTTTTCTTTTTTGATTTTTTTTTTTTTCATCCATATTACTAGGGCTTGAACTGAGGGGTACTTTGCCACTGACCTACATTCCCAGTCTTTTCTATTTTTTATTTTGAGAGGGTCTCATTAAGTGTTGAGGGTCTTGCTACGTTGCGAACTTGTGATCTTCTTAACTCAGCCTCTCAGTCAGTGGGATTCCAGGTAGGCACCACCACACCCAGCATCCTATATATATACTTAAAAGAAGAACAGAATCATCTACTGCCCTGACTTTGCTTTATAAATGGTATCAGAGGTCTTTCTGTATCTATCACAGACAACACACTTGGATAGAAAAAACTGAGTATTAGCCCTTTGTTCTGACCTCACTAGTTTTGCCTCTTCCCTGTCAAACCCCACACACCTAGGACAGGTCCTCAGATGTGGAGGGAACAAAATTGCTCTTTCTGTTAAACACAACTTAATTGTGAATAATGATGGCCTCTCTCAACTCTTTAGTGCAGGAAACCACTGTTACCAACACTTGGCTTCATCTGAGATCTAGAAACTTCCTTGAGCTGCAGTCAGTTCATCTTCATTATTTTTTATTTTATTTTGTTCTGTTTCCTCACAATTAAATGCCTCCACTGCTGATATTCCTTATCCAAGACAGAAACTATTCCCATAGGAAGCTCATTCACTGCCCTGAGTGAGAACCTGGATGTTTTCCAAACATCTTTAAGGGCACCTATATGGTGGTCACACCTGTAATCTTGCTACCCAGGAGGCCAAGGCCAGAGGACGGCAAGTCCAAGGCCATCCTGGGCAAGTGAGTGAGACCCTGTCTCAAAACAAACAATAGAAAGGGCTGAGGATGTGGCTCAGTGGTGTTGCTCTTGAAGAGGCCCTGAGCTCAACTTCCAGCATCACACACAAAAAAGTATAAAAGGACTCGGGGTGTGTCTCAGTATCTCAAGGTAGGCCACTTGTTTGCACATACAGGACCCCTCCCTCTATCCCCAGCACCTTCAGCAAAGCAAGTGGAGTGAAATGTAACTACCAAATTTCAATACTATAGGTGCCATAGTCAATCTTAAAATAAATAAATAAATGAATAAAAGAACCAATACTATCTTGTTAAGAAAAAAATAGGGAAAGATTGATTGAGGTTCATTTCCCTAAGCATAAAAAATAACAAAAGAAATGGTTGAGCCCTCACCCACCCATGGGGTGCCAGGCACAGTGGGGAGCACCTGTAGTCCCAGTGACACCAAGGCTGACAAGTTCAAGGCTGGCCTCAGCAACTCAGTAAGGCTCTAAGCAACTTAGTGGGACTTTGTCTCAAAATTAAAATTAAAAAAAAATTTTAAAGAGCTAGGGATGTGGCTCAGTGGTAAAACACCCCTGGGTTCAACGGAAAGAGAGAGAGAGAGAGAGAGAGAGAGAAGAAAGAGAGAGAGAGAGGGAGGGAGGGAGGAAGGGAAGAAGAGAGGGAGGAAGAGAGGAAGGAAGAGAGGAAGAAAGAGAGGAAGAGAGAGAGGAAGAGAGGAAGAGAGAAAGAGAGAGAGAAAGAGAGAAAGAAAGAGAGAGAGAGAAAGAGAGAGAAGAGAGAAAGAGAGAGAGAAAGAAAGAGAGAAAGAGAGAAAGAGAGAAAGAGAGAAAGAGAGAAAGAGAGAAAGAAAGAAAGAAAGAAAGAAAGAAAGAAAGAAAGAAAGAAAGAAAGAGAGAAAGAGAGAAAGAAAGAAAGAAAGAAAGAAAGAAAGAAAGAAAGAAAGAAAGAAAGAAAGAAAGAAAGAAAGAAAGAAAGAAGAAAGGGAGGGAGGAGGGAAGGACAGACAAGGGAAAGACAATGAATGGTCTTAGTTAGACCTGAGTTTGACCACAGTAATTCTGTTTAAAGCTTTAGTAAAATCCTTGAGTCAGCTTTTGGGCCTGAGGAAACTCAGCGTCTGGGATTTGTCACAGGCCTTCAGAGCGAGGAACTAACTGAGGAGGCTATCAGAGTGCAGTGGACTTCTTTAGCAAGGTAACTGGAGCTGAGAAGTGACTCTCCCTCAGACCGTCCTGTTAAGGCAGGGTCCAGGGCTGGGTCCACGGCCTAGGTGAGGACCTTCCACTCTGGAGCAGGAAGGACAGGAACCCTCCTGTTTCAGGAGACTCTTGGACTCTGACACTGTGGCTACTGGGCTGTGCCTGAAGCCTTAGGAGCAGAGCAGCAGAGTGCCCAGAGGCAAGGCAGCATGCCTCCTGGCCCCTGTTTGTTGGAGGACATGCAGGGACACTCTTGTGGTCAGAAGCTCAGCTTCCATAGGGCTGGAATGACGTGGTCCTCAGTGCTGGCACTGCACCATCCCCCCATGCGAACAAGCAGCCAGTGGCTCCTACAAGTTGTGGGCACAGGAGGGTCATGCCCCTGAAGTGGTGGAAGAGCCCAGCTCACCCTGGAGCCACCACAGCTGGCCAGTCCCCGTCCCCTGGGACTGTGTGGGACCTTCAGAGTGGGAGCTCCTGCCCTTGTCCTGACAGGCCTGACCCCATGGGGTAGAACTCACCCAAGACCTGAGGGCCCTGAGCCCCCACAGAGCAGTGGGGGCCTCCGCAGCCCACTTCCAACTCCACATCCAGCCAAGACGTTTCTGGGGCTTGTTAATTAAAAGTGTCATTCACTGTATTCCCTGATGCTGAGTACAGAGGACGCCTTTCTCAAGGAGCGGTTGTACTTAGAGATGAAAGGCACTGAATTGAGTGTGCAGAGCTGTGACAGGTACCCACGCAGGTATGCGCAGGAACCTCGGGCCTGGCTTACACGACATGGAGACGGCCTCCCGTCCACAAGTCGAAGGCCAGGGAAGGCACTGCTCACAGGGTGCTCAGTGCAGCACTGAGGGTAAGATGGACTGTGCTGCTGTCCAGGTCACTGGGAGGCCCAGGCTCTGGCTCTCCACCCCCACCTTCTCAGACCCCACGGGTTGCTCAGTCTTTGATTCTGCTCTGTCATCTGGGCACCCTCTCAGTGTCCCTGAGTCACTTCCTTCCCCTGTTTCTCATGGTGGCACACTGCTTGCCAGGACGCACAGCTCAACTGGAGGAATCCGGGCCTCCCTGCTGCTCCGTCCTCCCTGCCTCCACAGCCTCACCGGTCTACCTGTAAAAACTCCCTTCTGCTTTAAAAACCTAACCTCCCTGGAAATTGGAACACACACACAACAATCCACTTGTATTTCATGTATTCCATAAATACACACTACTTACATATTTGGAAGTGGAACAAAATAGAAAAAAAATGCTAAACTACTCATGGTAATATATGGAAGTAATAGACTCATTGATGGTTTGTTTGTTTGTTTGTTTGTTTGTTTCCCCTTATCTGAACTCCTTTGTATTTTCCAGGTTTCAAGCAGTGACTATGGATTGTTTTCATAACCAAAGCCAAATACTCATGAAGGTTCAAAGAGAAAAGGGGCTCGGGAGGTAGCTCGGGGTGGAGCACTTGCCTGGCACGTGAGGCCCTGCTCTCTACACCCACTGCTGCAAAACACAGAGGGAAATTGATGCCTGGAAATGCAGGGGTAGGTCCTGAGAAGTCACTGAAGGTCAAGGGCAGGTTTGGCTTTTACCTTTGTATCTTCATATGGCCCAAGTAAGAAGGCAAATGGAATAACTTACTTGTTGTTTATTAAGAAAAAGAATACCGGTTCCTACAGGGAAGGAAAGATTCTTGACAAAATTTTTTTGTCCTACATTTAAAACGAAACCCCACAAGGGTCTCACATGAAGGGTCTTGGGTAGCTTTTTTTCTGGTCCTGGGGATTGAACCCAAGGTGCTTAACCACTGAGCCACATCCCCAGCCCTTTTTATGTTTTATTTAGAGACAGGGTCTCGCTGAGTGGCTGAGGCTGGTATCGAACTTGCAATCCTCCCATCTCAGCCTCCTCTGGGATGACAGGTACACATCACCGCAACTGGCATCTTTTCCCTTTCTTCAAAGGCCCCTTTGACCACCATTTCCCAACAGCCTCCTTCCAACCCCCCTCCTCTCTTCCTCTCTGTTACAGGGGATTGAACCCAGGGATCTCTACACACAACCACATCTCCAGCCCATTTTGAGACCTAGCCTCGCTAAGTTCCCCAGCCTGGCCTTGAACTTGTGATCCTTCTGCCTAGGCCTCCCTAGCACTTGGGACTCCAGGGCCTCACCTGGCCAGCCTCCTTCTCTCACAGTCACAGAAAGCCCAAACCACCTGCAGGCCTCCAGCCACACTGATAGTCTCTGCTCCAGCTCCCAGGACCTGGAGCTTGCGAAGGTTCAAGAGAGGCCAGCACTCTGCTGAGAGGTCCTTTGCGAGGAACAGTGGCTTATAGAAAACTTTTGTGAGAAATCATTTTCCCCTGTAGATTAAGTATTTTCTTTAATAAAGACACAAATTTAGAAAGCCATTTTACTTCCTAGGTAAGTTATGAGTTTGAAGTTAAAATGTCACTGAAGTGGAAAGGGGCGGCACCCAGGCCCTCCCCACCCGGCCCCTCTGGGACCGGCCCCACCATCAGCCTGGGGGTGGCTTCCTCCTCCTTACCCATTGCTAACCTCCTAACCCATTGCAGAGGTTAGCAATGGGTAGGGAGTGGTGGCCTGCAGGCTTCTCCTGCTCCAGTCTTCCTGAAGCCCCTTAGGCACTCCCAGGGCAGCTGCACCTGCCTGTGGGCCTACTGCCAGAGACTGCAGACTCTGCCAGGGCCCTGCTGAAGCCCGCCTGCCAGGGAACCTGGGCACCGAGACTAGCATTCACCCTATGCACAGGACCCAGGGGGTTAAGGTCACCAACCTACTCTAGTCTTAGCACCCAAATCCATGAGACAAAAGAAGAAAAAAGTAAAAAAAAAAAAAAAAATAGGCCAGATCCTCTCTGAGAGGTCCAGAGGGCCGGTTCTGAAGAGAACCTTAACACCCTCACAGTCTCAGGTCTCAGGTGCAATTCACCAAGCTTCCCAAGGTCGTTCAGCAGAGGGCAGGATAGGCAGCCCTAGCTCCCGACTCCACAGCTGTGGACAAGGTACCACATTCCATGAGCACCCTGAGGGGTAGGTAGGAAAATGAGCCACGTTAAAATCTTAAAACCCTGACTAGCGGCAGAACCACTGACAGCAAAGATCAGATCCTTTGTGTAAAAATAGAGTCCAGCAGCTTCACCGCCCAGGAAAGGCCTGGCATTTGGGATCTTGATCCAACTTTATGGAAGGAAGCCACACAACAAGAGGCAGAGGGGCCTCCGTGAGACGATTTGATTTGCCGGAGCAATAGAATCACACAAAACAGGACGGTCACAAAACTTCAGCAGCATGTGGGGCTGGTTTCTATGGGCAGAGATTACTTTCTCAGCAGCTTCCCTCCATCCCCACTTCTTGAATATGTCGCTGTGGATAGTCAGCACCAGACATCAGGGCGCTGTGGGGACAGACTGAAGGCAACCTCCACCCACCTCTATTTTCTAGCACAACCTAGGAGGCAGGTAAAGGGAACCACACCAATATGAAGTGGGAATTTAAAGGCAAGCCTGGGGTCACAAGGACCAAAGCAATGGGTTTAGCACTCAGTCATGATGTTGAGAGCCACAGCCCAAGGAGCCCCAGCAAACTTCCAGCTGATTGGCTCACCGCGGCCCCAGCAAACTTCCAGTTGAATGGCTCCTCTGCGGTGATGCTCATTGGGCTGTTTCCCCGCCCTTTCAGGCCACGGAGGTGCTCATTGGGGGACTCTTTTGGCTCCGCCCATGCGACCCAGCCGAGGGCCTCAAGAGCAGGAGGAGTGGGGGTTGAGAGGCTCGCAGGAAGCCTTTGGTGGCAGTTGGGCTCTGAGGGAATTCCTGAAGAGCTCCTGTGCTGTGTGTGTTCTAAAAATAAAGTTCATTTCTGCTTGACAAGTGGCTCATGAATTGTGCCCAGCCAGACTGCGGCATCATGCTACTTTCCTCCATCCCCTGACTGCAGACCTCCCTAGGCTTCCCTTGATCCCTCTTATCTGGGGGTACTCCGGCTTCTCTCCAATGGAGTATGGCTCTTCTGAGGGCCCTGTGGAGCACAGCAAATCACTCTGCACACTGAAGGCACCTGAAAAATCATATTTTTACAACCTTGTGATATTTACAAGCCCAACTTAGGGTAAAAGTAAACTGTCATATTTTTTAAAATCAGGTTTTAAAGACTTTTTGATTTGTTAGGCCAGTTTACTACCCTTTTAATGTTGTAAAATATACGGGCTGAAGACAATTTGCTTAGAAATTGCTAAATAGCTTTGTAACCTTCTTTTTGTGAACCGATCCAATTAGACCCATTAGTGTTAAAAATGGAAACTGAAACAGATTTGGATGCAGTTGATAAAAATTGAAATAGATTTGGATGCAGTTGATAAATTCTCTGATAGGGCCTGCCAAGCAAAGTTGACCTAATGTCAGCAGTCAAACGCTATGCCAATTTTTTAATCCTGCGCCAGATGGCAAGAAGACTTTAAGACTTACATTTAAGTTTAAAATTTTTCCCAATTAGAATTAGAATACAAATATGCCTGAGTTCGGTGTGTTTCAGGGATAAATACTACCTGTGTTTTGGTCTAATTTAACAGTGCATTCTTAACTTAAATCTCGAGACTTTGAAAATGGCACATCATATCTTATTCATATCTTGTAGGACATTTGTTGTGGATTTTTGCCAGTGGCACTTAACAGTCCTGAGGACACCAGAGATGGTTCTTAGCCACAAGAACAAGGACAGCTGGCGTGCATTTACTCATCCTCTTAGCCAGACCCACACACACACTCCTTTTCCAGGTAGCCTCCCTCTGCCGTCCCCTCTGGTAGACCACAGTGAGAGCTCACACAACTGGAGGAGTCACTGTCCCTGTGGACTCTCAGATCACAACCCCATCTCAATTGGCAACCTGGCATATCTTGCTCACAATAGTAAAATGAGCGGCCCTCATGTGCATTATTCTTCTCTGCTTAATTAACCCCAATGGACCATTTGGATAATGGGGAATTCAATTTTGAAGTTCAATACATTGACAATCAAAAATAAAGCACAGTCCTTCACATGCTGAAGAGGGGCACAGCTGTGTCAATGCTATTTCTAGAGCCCTCAGTATCCCTCCCAAGTTGGCTTTCTTCTTGCTGTCACCCCAACTGAGTATTCTTTGTCCCAAAGCAGCTTTCATAACACTATAACTGGTTACAATTCTTCTTCCATATAGAGCACCACACCCTGCTATTCTAATGCATTAGAATAAAAGACATAAAGAGGTAGAAGTCCAGATGCAAATGTACATAGCTGACACATCCATTAGCAAAATATTTCAGAGTTTAAATGCCAAAGCTATAAAAACACCATACAATAGAGGTGACTGCTCAAATAACAGAAACGTGGTAATGAGAATTCGTATCCTCCTTTGAAATCACAAAGAATTTATAGTTAAAAGGTTCCAGTCAGGTTGTCACTTAGGCAGCTCATCAAATGTAGCTGCAGTCTATGATACAGGAATAATAACTCATATGCAAACAGACGAGTTTCTAGGGTCTTCTAATAAAAGACAATACAAGACCAGAAAAGCATTACTTTGGTGTATGCTTCCGGTCTCCACCATTCACTTGCCAATTCAAAAAATTTCAGAGTTCTCTGGAATTCTGAATGAATGGCAGGGCTTGTATTTTTAACTGCCAGTCTCTAATCCTTGACTTCCACCCCAGCCTTGCCAAGAAGCCTCCACTTGTTTAAATTAGCAGCAGTAGAATGGCAGCAGCGTGACGAGGACTTCCGCTGGGGCCAGCTGTGGTGCTCCATCCACCACAGATCCTGCCCACGGAGACATGGCCTCTTTTGCAGACTCAGTTCGGGCACTTACTCAGCCAGGGCTGCCCAGTCCCGCAGCAGGGCTGCCGTCAGCCCAAGGAACAGCAGAAGCCGCCAGGGATGTGACACCTTAACATGTGTAGTTCCTGAAGGGGCCTGGGGTGTGGAAGAGGGGGACACTATGAATGGCCACTTTTCCAGAAAACCACTTTGGGAAAACTGTGACTCATCAACAGAGCCCCTGTGTGACTCATGGGCCTCGCTCCCGGGCGAGGTTCAGCCCTGTGAGAGACACCCCACCATCTGTGCCAGCTCCCCAACATCACCCAGCACTGGCAAGGCTGGCTTTGCCTCTGCAAACTGAGCCAAATTCTTGCCCAACCTCATTTCTCCTAACCCCTGAAAAAAGAAGAAAAAAAAGTCAGCCTGGCAGACTTGCTGGCTGGTGTGCCACAGGCCGAGCGCCCTGTGAGCCAACTCAGCCTTATCATCCACGTCCAGCCTTTGGTTTCCTCAAGTCGGGATTGGCAACAGCATTATAAGATTTATAAAACACCTGGATTCTTCTCCTGGAACTAAACAACTATCAAGAGTTTATCTCAATCCATTTCCTTATTTCCAGATGACAATTCTAAAATATGCACTAACTTTTTCTTTTTCTCACAAAAACATGGATTGAGAAGAGGAGGAGGGGGAAGAGATGAGGCTCATTGTCAATGAGAAATGGAATGCTTTCATCCAGCTTTTCATTTGACATTTACAAAGGGATGAAATATTCCTTAGCAATTCACTTCTAAAAACAGCTTTGAGGTTGGGGTGTAGATGAGTGGCAGAGCACTTCCCTAGCATGGGCAGGGGCCTGGGTTCAATGCCCAGCACTGCAAAATGAAAAAGAAGGAAAAGAAAAAAGAAAAGGAAAATCAATTTTTGCAAATGCGGAGTGTGGGGGAATCACCACTAAAATCCTTTAAATGGACAGTCCACTAGGCTTCCTGTATATTGTTATCTTTCAATAAAACTAACGTAGCCATTCCTTCCAGGATCAGGGTGCACGCTATTTCTGGGGCCGAGCTCCAGAGGCAGCAATGCTGAACCCCAATCAGTACGGTGGGATTTGCTCCTTGTGTGGTATTGAACTCAAGTCAATGAATCATGCATTCAGGGCCCAGTGCCTGCCAGGCCTAGGCCCTCAAGGAGCTGGCAATCAATGGGGTGGGAGGTGGTAGCAGTGAAGTCAGGGTGCCGGGCTAGGGAGCCGGTGCAGAGCCTGACCTTTTGTCTCCAGAGCTGCCTGTTTAGATAGGCCTACTCTAGGGCTGCCTCACACCTGGGCAGCAGCTTTAATCTCACAATTAGTTTTGAAAAAAAAAAAAATGTTTATTTTGAAGCCACTGAGTTAAATTCTGAATGCTAAAATACTTTTTTGAAAATTGTTTTTCCAGGCTCTGTGTGTCTGACATGTGTTTCTAACATGCTGTTTTTCCAGTTGTTCTTAAGTAGGACATTGAACCACTGCTTGGCTGCTCCTGAACAGCAACGAATGTCAAACATCTCCAACCTAAGCCTGCGGCTGCCCCCACCCACCCCTTCCAATGGGACCAAATGAATTAATGTCACTTGGCCAAAAAAGAGGGCAAAGCCACTTTAAAAAGCAAAAATTCTTTTGGGTTAGTCTAGCTTCTCCTATGTTCCTGTAAAGGGCTTCAATTCCTTTCTGCTGGTTTTATTTTGTTTTTAAATTCTAGGCTGAGGATGAGCCATGGGCCCAGCTGTCAGAGCCACTTCCTCTCTGTACATGTTGGAAAGACATGAAACAACATAGACTTTTCAAAGACTGATGTGAACCCAGAGACTGAGGAAAGACTGGAAGAGCTCTTCATAGTGAGGATCCTATTTTGCAAGAAATGAGGAGGATCAAAAACAAAAACTAAGACATCAGAGAGGGACCTAGTTGGGCTTCAGAGGCAAGGAAGACTGCTCCTGGGGACCTTAGAAATGACCATCAGGCACCATCAGGCACCAGTCTTATGTTTCAGCTCTGTTCACGTTTTCTTCTTTTCTTTTTTGATGTTACTGGGGATTGAATCCCAGTGCTCTACCACTGAGCCCTTTCTTATGAGTTGCCCAGGCTGACCTGGGACCTGGGACCCTCCACCATGTTTCTTTACATGAATTTCCCGGCATCTTTTGTCCAAATGAGACAGAGTGGTAGAGTGGATTTGAATTTTGCCTCTGCCATTAATTGGCTAAGAGGTCACTGTAACTTCACTTAACATCTCTGATCTTGGTTTCCCCCAAAGGGCATAAAAACGTCCATTCCATGACACTGATTTGAGAATTTCATCCAACCACAGAAGTAAAGCGCCAAGCACCATCCCAGACATTCATGACACCCTTGAAATATGACATTTCTTCCTCTCCTATCCTAAAACCTAAAGGGATGAGCACATTTTTTTTTGGTGGGGAGTATCCGGGATTGAACCCAGGGTGCTTAACCACTGAGCCACATCCCCAGCCCTATTTTGTATTTTACTTAGAGACAGGGTCTCACTGAGTTGCTTAGTGCCTCGCTTTTGCTGAAGCTGGCTTTGAACTCAGGATCCTCCTGCCTCAGCCTCTCGAACCTCTGGGATTACAGGCAAGCACCAAGCCCAGCAGGATGAGTAATTTGATTGAATGAAAAAATATATATATAATTTTTTCATTCATATATAAAAACTTAATATATATGAATGAATGAAAATGCTCTAGGTACAAAGAACCCCAGAAAATGGGAGGAAATAATGGCAGACATCAATTTAATACTAAAACTGCAGGCACGTTTGACTTCATATAGTTGAAGTGGCCAAGGACTCACTGATATTGAGACAAATATTCCTAAAACAGAACATCTAGATAACCTATCTGAACAACCACGTCAGGAAACCAGGTGTGATACTGTGATTTAAGAAAGGACCCGTTGGTCCTGCCCCCTTTGCTGACACAGCACCCATCTCCCTCGAGGCAGAGGAGCTGGAAGCACCTGCTGTTCTAATACTGGCTTCGCCCCACCCAGTCCTGACTCTGAGCTCTCTCCGCAGAATTTCTTGGGTGGCAGGTGCATCTTCCGTTCTTTCGAGACAATTCTTGGAGGACACCCGGAAAGCCCTGGGACGTGGCTCTTTGCCAGGGGAACAGACCACGTGATCGGAGGGGTGTGTCCTAGCCCAGCCCCGTGGCCAGGGGAACAGGAGGGTGGTGGGTGGTGGAGGTGGTCTTTCATGGCCGAGGCTGCGGGTCAGTCTCGAGCCTCTGGATGGCGGACCCTAGAGGCCCCTGGAGCGGCCGGAAATCTGGACTGGACGCTCCCAGCCCCGCCCACTCCTTGCCCTGTCCACTCTTCACTGACCGATCGCCTACGGGGCCTGTTAGCCAGTTAACCAAACCGGATGGGGGCGTGAGAACTACGGCCTGCGCGGCGGTCGGGAGCAGACCAGCCTGCAGGTGCCGCGGGCTTGTGCGGGCAGGTGCACGTGGGCACCGCGCTCGGGACCTGTGGGGTCTGTTGAGGGTCTGGTGGACGGTGTCGGAGCCTGGGCTTGGCGGTAGCACGGGGATAGACCCAGGCCGCGGGCGTACCAGGCCAGGCTACCCCCACAGAGCAGCCAATTCACAGTAGAGGGCGCCCGGCGACGTCCGCGGGGAGCCCCGGTGACACTGAACTTGTCCACTGCATCTAAACTAAAGCACTAAGATTCCATCAGAACCGTGCCTTACCTTCAGCTGGAGGAGAAGCAGGCACCACCCCACCCGAAGGAGGAGGCACCTTGCAGGAGGAGGCCTCTGTCCACGGAGTGCTGAAGCTGTCGGTCCAGCACAGATCAGACCTGGGGCAGCGCACAGGGCCTTTTCACTGAGTCTTTATTCCACTGTCAGGGAGACTCTTCAAAACAGGAGAGAGTCGCCTTAATTTACTGACTCAGCTGGCAGCCTCCAAGTACGCTTTCTTAGAGGAAATAAGTGTGAACAGCATTTAAATTCTGAGACACTCCCCTTCAGTCACTTGAAATGAAAGCTCTACTTGTACAGACACAGATTCCCCCACCCCAGCGCTTAGCACTGAGCCCAGGGGTGCTCTACCACTGAACAGCTTTTAATTTTTTGAGACAGGTTCTCACTGAGTTTCTGAGGGCCTAGCTAAATTGGTGAGGCTGACCTCGAACTTCTGATCTTCCTGCTCTGGACTCCTGAGACACCAAGATTACAGGCATGCACCATGGCATTTGGCAGAATATGTGATTTTAACAAAAGAAAAAAAAAAAACATTTTCAGGGAAAAATAGCTTTTGAAATGATCATAAAATGCTCACAAAAGACCCTACAAACTCACCAAGGGTACTTTCACATGTTATTGGACTTAAGTTGGCACCATGGTTTATCAGTGTGTAATAAAAGCCTTGAAAAAACTTTGATACAGCACTTCCACTTCCAAGAATCTTATATACAGGAAAACTATCAGGAAGGATAGAGATGGCCGGCTGCTTGGCAATGTTTGCTCTCCCATGTCTAGGTGCTAGGTCTAGCCAAGGGACAAGTTTTAGACAATAAACAGAAATTCTATGTAGGATTCTGGGGGAGCTCTTCAAAAGAAAAGAATATGCAGACTTTTCTATTTTTTACCCTTCCTCTTTGCTCCAGCTTGGAATATAAATGGATGGCTAGAATTACAGCAGCCCTTTTGAATCATGAGGAATGGAAACCACTGAGTAAGACCAACTAAGGAGAAAGACAGGTGTGTTTGGAGTCTTTAGATAAGCTGGAAACAGTGGCATACTGCCGCAGTCCCCTATAATCCAAGCAACCCAGGAAGCTGAGTCTTGACGATCACATTCAAGGCCAGCTTGGGCAACTGCCTCAAGACTGCCTCAAAATAAAAAATAAAAACAAAAAGGGCTGGGGATATGGCTCTGTGGTATAGCACCCCTGAGTTCAATCCTCAGTTCTGGGGGAAAAAATTAGATCATGATAGAGCTCAGACAATTGCAGACTCAACAGACCTATAAATGACATAGATCTCTATTTGTTAAAATGAGCAGACGCCCGTAATGTATTGCTGAATGACCATAATCACATTTGGTTAATCAAATGCATATGAATGAGGATGTAGGCTTTAGATTTCTTTGCACATTTTGTTCATTTTGAACATCAAGAATTATTTTCCTAATCAGAAAAAAAGAATAAGAAAGATGTCCTCGCCTCAACAGAACCCACTTCCTGCTTGAAAAATAAAAGTACATTCCACACTGGAACACATACCTGCTAATTACAACCTTGGCAAGTAATTCCACAGCTAGAGCTCAGGGCTGGACATCCTGTAGGTCCCTCAGCTGTGACTTAGAAAAGGCTCCATCATACTACTCCCTGGAGAGCTGAGCCTGAAGGTGCACTGAACCAGCACAGTCCCAGGAGTGGGAAACACTGTCGCAGGGATAAAGAGGATCAAGCAGAATTCTATAATTAAGCAACAGTTTATGCCTGCCTCTGGCAGCTGCTGGAGGGAGCAGGGACCCCAGAGATCATCAGCACCCCAGAACAGCCCTCTCCTGACGCTGTCTGCACTTCTCAGGACAATCTGGGGCACCCTATATCCAGCACCTGTTGGGCTGGGGAGACTCCCAGCTGCAGTTCTGTTTTCCCTGTCATCTGCCTGATCCAGGAGAAGCGGTGGTTATCATACCAAAAAAGATTAGGATGAGCTATCTCTGCTTGTTCTTGGAACTGTGTCTTTTTCTGGTCTCTCCTGAACTTCGATTCGTCTGGTGACCAGCCACAGGCTCCACAGCATCCCCCACCACAAGCATCCTGCCTGCAGACTCTTTACCACACCCACCCACTGGGAAGGAGCCGGGGGAGGAACAAACAAGGTAGACCATGACCCTTGTCAGAGGAAACAGCATTTTCATTACAGGATACATTTGAGTTTTCCTTTCCATGAGACTTTTTACAATGGGATTAAAACTGAAGGAGACATTTGAGTTTTCAGTTTCTCAGTAGTTCCAGCTGTGGATTGGGGACAGAAGGCCCAACATGCAGCAGGTACTCAGAACAATGCAAGGAGGGATGAATGAAGGAATGCCCACACTGTGGGATTGGTCCAGCAAATGACTTTGCCTCTCAACATCAGCTGCACCAAAGGAAGCTTATTTACATCTTAAATAACTTTGTGGATAAGTATTCAAAAACTCATTTAGGAAGACTTGTGCTTTACTTGTCCCAGGAAGAGTTACTGCTACAGAATCCTACAATTCTATCTAAAACAGTCACATGGTCAGCAGCCATTCCTACTCCATCTGCACACTTGCTGGCTGGGCTTCTGCCCTACACCACCACCAGAGCCCTCAGAGTGAGCTCCATCTGGCACGCATGGACACACAGTGCAGAAATGGTTTCCGTGAGTGGCTTGATACTGATATTCATGTTAATGACAGCCATGGCACTAAGGGCTCACGTCAGCTACTCTATTCTTTATAATATTCACAGTGATCATGGTAATAATGATAATCACAGTTGACTTTTACATAGCATTTTATAGCTTCAATTATGAACTTGATTTTACATAATAGGCTTATTAACCTCCTTTACTCCCCCTAGTACTAGGGATTGGACCCAGGATGCTTAACTGCTGAGCTATATCCCCACCCCTTTTTACTTTTTATTTTATTCTATTGTGGCCACTTGGGGGAAGGAGTATTCTGCCAGTCACAGCACTTGGGGGGTGGGGATGTTCTGTCAGTCACAACACCCAGGAGCCCCTTCTGGTCTTCGGACCTACACTCCACTTCCCAGGGAACCAATGCTGCGAGGCCCAGCCACGCTGACTCCACGGAGTGGGTACCAGTATATTCCAGGAGACTTTCATCCTAGAGGATCACCATCACTCTTGTGCCCAAAAGAGTTCTATTATCAAATAAGTTTGGAAAACACCGAATACTGAATTTCCCCCCTAAAATTTACATAATACACATGCATAAAAAAGACTTTGGTTCTAATTTAACTCCACATTTCTCTAATTTATCCTAGGTGTAATCTTTTATTTTACACATAATAATTAATATCCTAAAAAATACACCTTCAGGAATTGAGAGATTCTACTGTTGATGAAATTCATCCCAACCATGATGATCTGATCAGCAGCACTGTCAGGAAACACATTACGCTGCAGATATCATAGCAGTATCTCCACACCCAGTTGACCACAAGTAAAACACTGCAGGTGGCTCCTACTGGGCATCATTAGGCAATCGTGAGCCCAAAGCCATGAAGCCCTGGTTCTGAAGCATCGCAATGACAAAGTCCACCCAAAGCAGAATTAACACAGATTAGACAGGGCACCGAGACGGAGAGAGCTAGCAGGCAAGGTCAGCACATGCTGGCCACACTCAGGCACACATGGATGTGTGTGCCCATGGACGAAATACACAAACATCCACACGGCTTGAGTCCAAACTGTGTTCTTAAAAAGTGACCTGAGCTGTTTGTACCCAGAAAGGCTTTAATCTTCCAATTTATTTTTTAAAATTGGGAGCCCATATGTTTCTATTTTTAGTGTGCTTTCAAAATAAAGTGTCCCTTGGTTCGAGGTCACAGCTGCTGCAAAGCACTCTGGGTGGCTCCTCTCCATCCGTCTGAAACAACTGGTGGGAACAAGCAGTAGGCCACCACCCAGCTGTTCGATCCTGTTTTCTAACTTTAGCAAGTCACTTAGCCACTAATGTCACTAGGGCATGCTGCACTGAAAGCCACACCCCTGAAGGTAGATTGCTACACCCCTGAAATCTCCAGGCACACAGAGCAAATCTCTCACTCGTGTGCCAATCACAATATCACTGGGATGCCAACCGCAGGATCTGTATGACCTAATTTCATGTAGAGCTGATTTCACGTAGAGCTTTCACCAGGGAGCTGAAGGCTCCGGTACACACCACAAGTAAGCCTGCCACCCACCCAACCCAGCCCACTGGAAAGTCACCTACTAGCCGCGGCAGAGCCCAACCACCTGGAGCCCAGAAGACCAGGGAAGCCACCATCAGATTCCTTCCAGAGACCCGCACATGCTGCTTGTCTACTGGCTTCTTATTAAAATGCTTGGAAGCACACCTTCCCGGTGTGACCAGACCACACGCTTGTCATGAAGCCCTCAAAATGCAGTCATTGGTGCTAAACTGATCACACACATCCTCATCCTAGTTTCCTTTGGTTTTATTTTTATTTTTATACTAGGGGTTGAACCCAGGGTGATTAACCACTGAGCTACACTCCCAGTCTTTTTTGAGTTGGGCTCACTAAGTTGCTGAGGCTGGCCTTGAATCTGCAATCCTCCTGACTCAGCCTTCCAAGTCGCTGGGGTCACAGGCGTGCACCACCACAGGGGCTTCTTTCAATTTTTTAATGGCATGCTCGTCGTAATTCCTTGCCTCAAAGTGGGGAGATTTCAGCATTACCTGACTGTTGGTGATCCTTTGGGAGTTACTAATTGAAATAATTTCCTTCAGTAAAGAGTCGCTCTTTTCCTGCATTTGCCTGGACACTGCTGGTCTCTGAGGAGAACTCTAAGAATGCCTTGCTAAGCCCCTGTCACTGACTGCCTCCATTGTCAGCAAAGGAGGACTTAAAACATTAGATGACTTACACAGATGGAAACAAAATGCCCTTTGAGTTCTATTGATAATTTAACCTTTAAAGTTTTGGATGTAATCCCAATTCTCAGGAATTAGGGAGAGTGGCTAAATGGAACCATTATGTAAAACATTCATGTGGGAATCATTTTGTGTGAAAATATATACAGTATATCATTTGAAACATCTTTGAAGGTGGGCTTTCATAATTCATAATTTAAATATATGTGTCTTTTAAACTTCTCAACTTTGTGCTTCCTCTGTTAGGGAAATAGAAGTAATTTTCAGTAGGGGAAGATCCCGGGGCCCTGGATGTCAGGGGAGGGGTCACCCTGAAGGCCCTGGCAGGGCAGGAGGGGCACTACTGGACGAGGAAGCCCTTTACTCAGTCTGAAAGCTGCATACATACGTGCCTGGCCATGTCCAATTTGTGAAAATTCATCAGGCAGCATATTTATGATTTATATATTTTTCTACAATATTTCTACTTCATTTTTCAGAGTAATTAAGAGAAATCGCTTCCCTTTTTTCCAAGTAATTTTTATAAAAGGAAAAGGGATGTAGTTTCCATCTAGCGGAGGCATAAAAATGAGCCCAAGGCATTTACAAGTAATAAAATTAAGACCATAGCTTAGTGTTTTTACTTTGTTTTTTTAAAAAAGAATGGTACATAATAGTTTAAGTAAAACCAATGTGAAAAACATATCTGAGGCCATTGGGATATTTAAGTTTAATGTATTAAATGATGTTAAGAAATTGTTTCCAGCTTAATGTGATATAGCAATAAATTCACAAAATCATTTACACTTCTATCCAAAAAAAAAAAAAACCTGACCTAATTTAATCATAAGGAACGCATGTGCAAGTTTAAGCTGGGGGTGGAACTCAGTGATGTAAGGCCTACATATCAGACACAAGGCCATGGGTGTGAGCCCACCACCACCCCCACGTGCACACACACAGCCACAAAATGTGTTTGGAGAACAACTAGGAGAATGTGAACAAGGGCTACATATTAGGTAATATTATTAAACTAAGGGTAGTGGCTTAGGTGAATGGTACTTGTCACCGTGTGAAGGAGCAGCTTTACTCTCAGATGCCACATGCTAAAACAGGCAGGGATGCGACAACTGGCAAAAACAGAGAACACACGCAGGGAAATGTGTCAACGCCTTAACTGCAGACTCTGGATGAGCGAGAGTGCCCTCTTTGTCAACATTTCTTCAGGTTTGAAAATGTTCAGAAGAATAATAATTTTGTTACATATGAAAATTATAATTTTGTTACATAGGGAAATGTTCTTATTTTCAAGAGATACCTAATTTAGTATTTAGGAGTAAAATGTTAAATCCATTATTTGCTTGAAAATACTTCCATTAAAGTATATATGAAACAAATATGGCAAATGCAATAATCCTTACATCCAGCTAAGGAGTATGGTGAGTCATTATATTCTTCTCTCTCCTCCCAAGTTTGACATTTCATAATAATATGTCAAAACTAGCAACTTTCATATTTCTTCTTCTTTCAACAATAAAATCTTTCCCAAGTCTTTTTGGTCTCAAATTTTCAAAATAAATTTCAGTAGAACATGTTATGGTTCAAAGTTCTCCATAACTCCATAGCGCCTGGAGAGCCACCCTTGGCTCAGTGGGCCCAGAATTCTGATTCTATGTATATAGAATCCCTCTAAGTTCCAGTTGTAAGAATAAGTAAGGGAAGGAGGGAAAGTGAGGTGAGTGGCCTAAAAGAAGCAGTGCTCTGCCCAAAACCTGAAGGTCATCGAGCTGTTCTCCAAAGACAAGCTAGTATATTCCTGTGCTGCCCTCTAACCCCACCTCTGAAAAGCCAGCAGCTTTAGGAATCCACCTCTTCCTTACAGATCATTCTCCACCTGGGAGTTAGCCCTGGGCTTCCAAGGCCTTGCTGCCAAGGGGGTGCACTGGATACCTTTGAGAAGGGGAGCGACTCTAACCTCAGGAAGCAAGAAACAATGGAATTGGGGTGGGGGGTGCTGGGGATGGAACATGTTCTACCACAGAGCTGCACCCCAGTCTTGAGAACCGGTGGATTTTTAACACACAAGGCAACAGCTCTGGTGGGGTGGGCCCCAGATGGTGGGAGGGGCCTGCTCCTTATGTGTGTTTCATCAGCTGTCAGGACAACGGAGGACAAAGAGCCCTTGGAATTGGAATCCATACTGCATAACAGGCAAGGATGTGGGCAGGAGTCGGCCGACTCTGGCCTGACGGTCAACTCCACCATTCACCAACTGGGTGATCTGAGACAAGTGACAGCCTCTCCTTCTCAGTTTCTTTATTAATCTATAAAATGGAGCTATTGGATAGCAGTTCAAAGGCCGGGAGCCAACCTGTGTTTCAATCCTGGCTCATACACTTACTAGTTGCATAAACTTGGGCAAGTTACCTCAAAACCAAGTCTGATAGAGAACATCATTATTATCAGGACAAAAACAGGCACTGTAGTTAGCTTGAAATCAAAGTTACTAAGTGAACCTCTTAGCAGAGCACTGGATGCACATGATCCTCCCATGATGGCCATCATCACTGGACTTCACAACAACTATTAAGTAAACAGTGCCAACAACTATTTTGTTGATAGGGAAACCAAAGATTAAAAAGACTCAAGGACTTTCCCTTTCCCCCATGCTAACAAAGTGACTCTACTACACCCTACTGCTCCCTAAAATTTTCCATCCCCAAGAATCCACTGCAAAGAAGAGAGAGAGAGAAAAAAACTCAAAGAGCATTGAAGTTATACTTGCTGACATCAGCATAAGCCTTCAGAAGCTAAATCTAAAATACAAACCAGAAACCACACTGCTGCTCGGACACCTTGGACACTTTGTGCCACAGCAAGTGATCAGATTTTAAATGCACCCAGAAATCTCCCTGGAAAAATAATTGTGTTGCAAACCTTTTTGTGAGTGATTACTTCTTCCTATAGAAATAACCACTCCTAAACGCTGGACATACACAGGATTTTCTGCTTAACTCAAAAAAAGCAGCACCCATAGTTGAGTAAGCACATAGCTTCAGGTGTGGGCCCAGCTCAGGTGAACAGTGACAGCCCTGAATAGGGGACAGTGCCCAACACAGGTATTGGTATTTGGCCTGCAATGGACTAGAAGAGTCATAAAGGTAAATTCTCCTAAAGATGCCTCACCATATCTGTTTCTACGCAGCACATCAAAAAAATCCATGCAAAAAACACAGCAGAAAGCCCAAGAACACAAATGAAGTTCTAAGGTCCAATCACAACAAGGAAGTCCACAGAGATGAAGAAAACAGAAAGGGGGAAGGGGTATTTCCTCTCACTAAAGGAATCTCCCCCTGCTGAGAAAGGGGCAGATAAGCTATTTGACAGCCATTTTTTGAAGCTGGGCTTCAGCTCCAGAAAATTAGCACTTGCTTTTAGCTGTGACCTTTGTGCTACTGAGCTGAATTTCTCAAGCCTGCATTTACACAAGTTCATGTTTTCCCTATTTTTGTTCTTTTACCTCCCAACTGTCAGGCTGCCTTCCTAGATCTCTTCAAGGAGGTAAAATTCAATGGACAGGAAACACTGAGAGCAGAATCATGGAGGATTTTTAGTTTTTAACAAAATAAATGCAGATGGTGTCTTTAATCACTGTGACCTGCAGTGGCAGGTATAGCCACTCAGTGAGGGGTCACAGGGGTGAGAGCCATGACACTTGGGCCCAGATTGTCCCTGTACTTTCATACATACAAAAAGTTGGCTTACTTGTTTAGAATTTTTATATTAAACCAAAGAGAGCAGGGCTGGGATTTAGCTCAGAGTGGAGTGCTTGCTGAGTATAGGTGAGGCCCTAAGTTGGATCCCAGCACTATCAAAAAAAAAAAAAAAAAGGAAAAAGAAAAAAAAGAAGAAGAACGAACGAACAAAGTTTTGATAAATAAATTTCTTGACATTTTAGTGACACTTTTAATCTAGGAGTTTTTGATTTTTATATTTTAACTTTTAAGCCCTTGTGGGAAATCTCCTTAAACAGACTTGTCCATAAAACAGTTGACTTCCACATCGTCATTCCCAAGAGTCTTGCAAAGGTGCTCAAAATCTGTCACAGTCTGCTCCATTTCCAGCAAATCTGTGTGACTGAGGTGCTGATCATGAAAACATCGGGGGTCTTAGTGCTCCCCAGAAGTCATCCCAGACAGCTCTAGCCATGGTCTCCAGCTGCAGCATCACGTCCTACCACATCTACCACAAGTAACTCTTGCAAAGAGAACTGTGCTCCACGAAGTTCTAGGGAAGCCCACCTGTTGGCAGAGATCTTCAGAGTAACCTTGCCCCACTGAATAAATGGCGATTATTAATAGTATTCAGCAACATGCAAGCACGCATCATGTATCAGAATGGCGGTGATTCTGAAGAGCTGTTATCAAATACACCCTCCTAAATCAAAGCACCTTGTTCTTCCATTTGCATTATGATCACATACCTTGTTCCTAGGAAACCAAAATGTATGTACACTTCCAAGCACATCTAGGATGTTAAGAAATGGGGGAAAACACTTGGGGACTCGTAAAATTTCCTTGTTAATTTGTCTGCTGCCTTCCTGTGTCACACTCCTGAGTGACAGTGGAAGCATTAGGCCACAGGCATGGATCACTTCCACCCAGCCTGTGAAGGACTAAGAATGGGACCTGGGCACGAGCATTGTTTGTTCTAGGTGCCAGCCCACCAGACCCCCCCACCCCGCAGCCTTCGTTACAAGCAGGCCTGTTCCCCCTTTTGAGGCCTGACTCTGTCACAGTGGGAGCACCAAGTCCAGGAGCTGGGGTCCTCCAGGATGTTCCAGGTCATGCTCTCTTCTAGTGGCCCCTTTCATTAATTCAGGAGAATTTTCTTTTCTGCTTAACTCAAAATAAGCAGCACCCATAGTTGAGAAAGCACATAGCTTCAGGTGTGGGCCCAGCTCAGGTGGACAGTGACAGCCCTGAATAGGGAACAGTGCCCAACACTGTCATATATATATATATATATATATATATATATATATATATATATATATAT